>NW_027139136.1:465000-725632 GCF_035084215.1 Heptranchias perlo
AGTGAGAGAGAGAGGCAGTGAGAGAGAGAGGCAGTGAGGGAGAGAGGCAGTGAGAGAGAGGGAGTGAGAGAGAGAGGCAGTGAGAGAGAGGGAGTGAGAGAGAGGGAGTGAGAGAGCGAGAGAGAGGGGCAGTGAGAGAGAGAGGCAGTGTGAGAGAGAGAGGCAGTGAGGGAGAGAGGCAGTGAGGGAGAGAGGCAGTGAGGGAGAGAGGCAGTGAGGGAGAGAGGCAGTGAGGGAGAGAGGCAGTGAGGGAGAGAGGCAGTGAGGGAGAGAGGCAGTGAGGGAGAGAGGCAGTGAGGGAGAGAGGCAGTGAGGGAGAGAGGCAGTGAGGGAGAGAGGCAGTGAGGGAGAGAGGCAGTGAGGGAGAGAGGCAGTGAGGGAGAGAGGCAGTGAGGGAGAGAGGCAGTGAGGGAGAGAGGCAGTGAGGGAGAGAGGCAGTGAGAGAGAGGCAGTGAGAGAGAGGGAGTGAGAGAGAGCGAGAGAGAGGGGCAGTGAGAGAGAGCGAGAGAGGGAGAGAGGCAGTGAGAGAGGGAGAGAGGCAGTGAGAGAGGGAGAGAGGCAGTGAGAGAGGGAGAGAGGGAGAGAGGCAGTGAGAGAGGGAGAGAGGCAGTGAGAGAGGGAGAGAGGCAGTGAGAGAGGGAGATAGGCAGTGAGAGAGGGAGAGAGGCAGTGAGAGAGGGAGAGAGGCAGTGAGAGAGGGAGAGAGGCAGTGAGAGAGGGAGAGAGGCAGTGAGAGAGGGAGAGAGGCAGTGAGAGAGGGAGAGAGGCAGTGAGAGAGGGAGAGAGAGAGGCAGTGAGAGAGGGAGAGAGGGAGAGAGGCAGTGAGAGAGAGCGAGAGAGAGGGAGAGAGGCAGTGAGAGAGAGAGGCAGTGAGGGAGAGAGGCAGTGAGGGAGAGAGGCAGTGAGAGAGAGAGGCAGTGAGGGAGAGAGGCAGTGAGAGAGAGGCAGTGAGGGAGAGAGGCAGTGAGGGAGAGAGGCAGTGAGGGAGAGAGGCAGTGAGAGAGAGAGAGGCAGTGAGAGAGAGAGGCAGTGAGGGAGAGAGGCAGTGAGAGAGAGAGGCAGTGAGGGAGAGAGGCAGTGAGAGAGAGGCAGTGAGGGAGAGAGGCAGTGAGAGAGAGAGGCAGTGAGGGAGACAGGCAGTGAGGGAGAGAGGCAGTGAGGGAGAGAGGCAGTGAGGGAGAGAGGCAGTGAGGGAGAGAGGCAGTGAGGGAGAGAGGCAGTGAGAGAGAGGGAGTGAGAGAGAGAGGCAGTGAGAGAGAGAGGCAGTGAGAGAGAGAGGCAGTGAGAGAGAGAGGCAGTGAGAGAGAGAGGCAGTGAGAGAGAGAGGCAGTGAGGGAGAGAGGCAGTGAGGGAGAGAGGCAGTGAGAGAGAGCGAGAGAGAGAGGCAGTGAGAGAGAGGCAGTGAGAGAGAGAGGCAGTGAGGGAGAGAGGCAGTGAGGGAGAGAGGCAGTGAGGGAGAGAGGCAGTGAGGGAGAGAGGCAGTGAGAGAGAGAGGCAGTGAGAGAGAGGCAGTGAGAGAGAGGCAGTGAGAGAGAGGGAGTGAGAGAGAGGGAGTGAGAGAGAGGGAGTGAGAGAGAGCGAGAGAGAGGGGCAGTGAGAGAGAGCGAGAGAGGGAGAGAGGCAGTGAGAGAGGGAGAGAGGCAGTGAGAGAGGGAGAGAGGCAGTGAGAGAGGGAGAGAGGGAGAGAGGGAGAGAGGCAGTGAGAGAGGGAGAGAGGCAGTGAGAGAGGGAGAGAGGGAGAGAGGCAGTGAGAGAGGGAGAGAGGCAGTGAGAGAGAGGGAGAGAGGCAGTGAGAGAGGGAGAGAGGCAGAGGGAGAGAGGCAGTGAGAGAGAGGCAGTGAGAGAGAGCGACAGAGAGAGGCAGTGAGAGAGAGGCAGTGAGAGAGAGGCAGTGAGAGAGAGGCAGTGAGAGAGAGGCAGTGAGAGAGAGGCAGTGAGAGAGAGGGAGTGAGAGAGAGCGAGAGAGAGGGGCAGTGAGAGAGAGCGAGAGAGGGAGAGAGGCAGTGAGAGAGGGAGAGAGGCAGTGAGAGAGGGAGAGAGGCAGTGAGAGAGGGAGAGAGGGAGAGAGGCAGTGAGAGAGGGAGAGAGGCAGTGAGAGAGGGAGAGAGGGAGAGAGGCAGTGAGAGAGGGAGAGAGGCAGTGAGAGAGGGAGAGAGGCAGTGAGAGAGGGAGAGAGGCAGTGAGAGAGGGAGAGATGCAGTGAGAGAGGGAGAGAGGCAGTGAGAGAGGGAGAGAGGCAGTGAGAGAGGGAGAGAGGCAGTGAGAGAGGGAGAGAGAGAGGCAGTGAGAGAGGGAGAGAGGCAGTGAGAGAGAGCGAGAGAGAGGGAGAGAGGCAGTGAGAGAGAGAGGCAGTGAGGGAGAGGCAGTGAGAGAGAGAGGCAGTGAGGGAGAGAGGCAGTGAGAGAGAGGCAGTGAGAGAGAGGCAGTGAGAGAGAGGCAGTGAGGGAGAGAGGCAGTGAGGGAGAGAGGCAGTGAGAGAGAGAGAGAGAGAGGGAGAGAGGCAGTGAGAGAGAGAGGCAGTGAGGGAGAGAGGCAGTGAGAGAGAGGCAGTGAGGGAGAGAGGCAGTGAGGGAGAGAGGCAGTGAGAGAGAGAGGCAGTGAGGGAGAGAGGCAGTGAGGGAGAGAGGCAGTGAGGGAGAGAGGCAGTGAGGGAGAGAGGCAGTGAGGGAGAGAGGCAGTGAGAGAGAGAGGCAGTGAGAGAGAGAGGCAGTGAGAGAGAGAGGCAGTGAGAGAGAGAGGCAGTGAGAGAGAGAGGCAGTGAGAGAGAGAGGCAGTGAGAGAGAGAGGCAGTGAGAGAGAGAGGCAGTGAGGGAGAGAGGCAGTGAGAGAGAGCGAGAGAGAGAGGGAGTGAGAGAGAGGGAGTGAGAGAGAGGGAGTGAGAGAGAGAGGCAGTGAGAGAGAGGCAGTGAGAGAGAGAGGCAGTGAGAGAGAGAGGCAGTGAGGGAGAGAGGCAGTGAGAGAGAGCGAGAGAGAGAGGGAGTGAGAGAGAGGGAGTGAGAGAGAGGGAGTGAGAGAGAGAGGCAGTGAGAGAGAGGCAGTGAGAGAGAGCGAGAGAGAGAGAGGGAGTGAGAGAGAGGGAGTGAGAGAGAGAGGCAGTGAGAGAGAGGGAGTGAGAGAGAGCGAGAGAGAGGGGCAGTGAGAGAGAGGGAGTGAGAGAGGCAGTGAGAGAGAGGGAGTGAGAGAGAGAGGCAGTGAGAGAGAGGGAGTGAGAGAGAGAGGCAGTGAGAGAGAGGGAGTGAGAGAGAGCGAGAGAGAGGGGCAGTGAGAGAGAGGGAGTGAGAGAGAGAGGCAGTGAGAGAGAGGGAGTGAGAGAGAGCGAGAGAGAGGGGCAGTGAGAGAGGGAGAGAGGCAGTGAGAGAGGGAGAGAGGGAGAGAGGCAGTGAGAGAGGGAGAGAGGCAGTGAGAGAGGGAGAGAGGCAGTGAGAGAGGGAGAGAGGCAGTGAGAGAGGGAGAGAGGCAGTGAGAGAGGGAGAGAGGCAGTGAGAGAGGGAGAGAGGCAGTGAGAGAGGGAGAGAGGCAGTGAGAGAGGGAGAGAGGCAGTGAGAGAGGCAGTGAGAGAGGGAGAGAGGGAGTGAGAGAGGGAGTGAGAGAGGGAGTGAGAGAGGGAGTGAGAGAGGGAGTGAGAGAGGGAGTGAGAGAGGGAGTGAGAGAGGGAGTGAGAGAGGGAGTGAGAGAGGGAGTGAGAGAGGGAGTGAGAGAGGGAGTGAGAGAGGGAGTGAGAGAGGGAGTGAGAGAGGGAGTGAGAGAGGGAGTGAGAGAGGGAGTGAGAGAGGGAGTGAGAGAGGGAGTGAGAGAGGGAGTGAGAGAGGGAGAGAGGCAGTGAGAGAGGCAGTGAGAGAGGGAGAGAGAGAGGCAGTGAGAGAGGGAGAGAGAGAGGCAGTGAGAGAGGGAGAGAGGCAGTGAGAGAGGGAGAGAGAGAGGGAGAGAGAGAGGGAGAGAGAGAGGGAGAGAGAGAGGGAGAGAGAGACGGAGTGAGAGAGGGAGTGAGAGAGGGAGTGAGAGAGGGAGTGAGAGAGGGAGTGAGAGAGGGAGAGAGAGAGGGAGAGAGAGAGGGAGTGAGAGTGGGAGAGAGGGAGAGAGGCAGTGAGAGAGAGCGAGAGAGAGAGGCAGTGAGAGAGAGCGAGAGAGAGAGGCAGTGAGAGAGAGCGAGAGAGAGAGGCAGTGAGAGAGAGCGAGAGAGAGAGGCAGTGAGAGAGAGCGAGAGAGAGAGGCAGTGAGAGTGGGAGAGAGAGAGGCAGTGAGAGAGGGCGAGAGACAGTGAGAGAGGCAGAGAGGCAGTGAGAGAGAGAGAGAGGCAGTGAGAGAGAGCGAGAGAGAGAGGCAGTGAGAGAGAGCGAGAGAGAGAGGCAGTGAGAGAGGGAGAGAGAGAGGGAGAGAGAGAGGGAGAGAGAGAGGGAGAGAGAGAGGGAGAGAGAGAGGGAGTGAGAGTGGGAGAGAGGGAGTGAGAGTGGGAGAGAGGGAGAGAGGCAGTGAGAGAGAGGGAGAGAGGCAGTGAGAGAGAGCGAGAGAGAGAGGCAGTGAGAGAGAGCGAGAGAGAGAGGCAGTGAGAGAGAGGGAGAGAGAGAGGCAGTGAGAGAGGGCGAGAGACAGTCAGAGAGGCAGTGAGAGAGAGAGAGGGAGAGAGGCAGTGAGAGAGAGAGAGGGAGAGAGGCAGTGAGAGAGAGCGAGGGAGAGAGGCAGTGAGAGAGAGAGAGGGAGAGAGGCAGTGAGAGAGAGAGAGGGAGAGAGGCAGTGAGAGAGAGAGAGGGAGAGAGGCAGTGAGAGAGAGAGAGGGAGAGAGGCAGTGAGAGAGAGGGAGAGAGGCAGAGGGAGAGAGGCAGTGAGAGAGTGCGTGAGAGAGAGGCAGTGAGAGAGGGAGTGAGAGAGAGAGAGCGAGAGGCAGTGAGAGAGGGAGAGGCAGTGAGAGAGGCAGTGAGAGAGGGAGTGAGAGAGGCAGTGAGAGAGGCAGTGAGAGAGGCAGTGAGAGAGGCAGTGAGAGAGGGAGTGAGAGAGGGAGTGAGAGAGGGAGTGAGAGAGGGAGTGAGAGAGGGAGTGAGAGAGGGAGTGAGAGAGGGAGTGAGAGAGGGAGTGAGAGAGGCAGTGAGAGAGGCAGTGAGAGAGGCAGTGAGAGAGGCAGTGAGAGAGGGAGAGAGGCAGTGAGAGAGGGAGAGAGGGAGGCAGTGAGAGAGGGAGAGAGGCAGTGAGAGAGAGGGAGAGAGGCAGTGAGAGAGGGAGAGAGGCAGAGGGAGAGAGGCAGTGAGAGAGAGCGAGAGAGAGAGGCAGTGAGAGAGGGAGAGGCAGTGAGAGAGGCAGTGAGAGCGAGAGGGAGAGGCAGTGAGAGAGAGCGAGAGGGAGAGGCAGTGAGAGAGAGCGAGAGAGAGAGGGAGTGAGAGAGAGCGAGAGAGAGAGGGAGTGAGAGAGAGCGAGAGAGAGAGGCAGTGAGAGAGAGCGAGAGAGAGAGGCAGTGAGAGAGAGCGAGAGAGAGAGGCAGTGAGAGAGAGCGAGAGAGAGAGGGAGTGAGAGAGAGCGAGAGAGAGAGGCAGTGAGAGAGGGAGAGAGAGAGAGGCAGTGAGAGGGAGAGGCAGTCTTTACGGTAGAGGACACTAAGAATATCCCAACACTGGACAAACAGGGGGCTCTGGGGGGGAGGAGCTAAATACGATTAAAATCACTCAGGAATTGGTACTCAGTAAATTAATGGGACTCAAGGCGGATAAATCCCCTGGACCTGACGGCTTACATACGAGGGTCTTGAGGGAAGTGGCAGTAGGGATTGTGGATGCTTTGGTGATAGTTTTCCAAAATTCTCTGGACTCGGCAAAGGTCCCGGCAGACTGGAAAACTGCTAATGTAACACCCTTATTTAAAAAGGGTAGTAGGCAGAAGGCTGGAAATTATAGACCAGTTAGCCTAACATCTGTGGTGGGTAAAATTTTGGAGTCTATTATTAAGGAGACAGTTGCGGAACATTTGGATAAACATAATTTAATAGGACAAAGTCAGCATGGCTTTATGAAGGGGAAGTCATGTCTGACAAATTTGCTTGAGTTCTTTGAGGACATAACGTACAGGGTGGATAAAGGGGAACCAGTGGACGTAGTGTATTTAGAGTTCCAGAAGGCATTCGACAAGGTGCCACATAAAAGATTATTGCTTAAGATAAAGAATCACTGGATTGGGGGTAATATTCTGGCATGGGTGGGGGATTGGTTATCTAACAGGAAGCAGAGAGTTGGGATAAATGGTTCATTTTCGGACTGGCAACCAGTAGCCAGTGGTGTTCCACAGGGGTCGGTGCTGGGTCCCCAACTCTTTACAATCTATATTAACGATTTGGAGGAGGGGACCGAGTGTAACGTATCAAAGTTTGCAGATGATACAAAGATGGGAGGGAAAGTAGAGAGTGAGGAGGACATAAAAAACCTACAAGGGGAGAGACAGGCTGGGTGAGTGGGTGGAGATTTGGCAGATGCAATACAATATTGGAAAATGTGAGGTTATGCACTTTGGCAGGAAAAATCAGAGAGCAAGTTATTAGCTTAATGGCGAGAGACTGGAAAGTACTGCAGTACAAAGGGATCTGGGGGTCCTAGTGCAAGAAAATCAAAAAGTTAGTTTGCAGGTGCAGCAGGTGATCAAGAAGGCCAACGGAATGTTGGCTTTTATTGCTAGGGGGATAGAATATAAAAACAGGGAGGTATTGCTGCAGTTATATAAGGTATTGGTGAGACCGCATCTGGAATACTGCATACAGTTTTGGTGTCCATACTTAAGAAAAGACATACTTGCTCTCGAGGCAGTACAAAGAAGGTTCACTCGGTTAATCCCGGGGATGAGGGGGTGGACATATGAGGAGAGGTTGAGTAGATTGGGACTCTACTCATTGGAGTTCAGAAGAATGAGAGGCGATCTTATTGAAACATATAAGATTGTGAAGGGGCTTGATCGGGTGGATGCGGTAAGGATGTTCCCAAGGATGGGTGAAACTGGAACTAGGGGGCATAATCTTAGAATAAGGGGCTGCTCTTTCAAAACTGAGATGAGGAGAAACTTCTTCAGAAACTTCTTCACTCAGAGGGTAGTAGGTCTGTGGAATTTGCTGCCCCAGGAAGCTGTGGAAGCTACATCATTAAATAAATTTAAAACAGAAATAGACAGTTTCCTAGAAGTAAAGGGAATTAGGGGTTACGGGGAGAGGACAGGAAATTGGACATGAATTTAGATTTGAGGTTAGGATCAGATCAGCCATGATCTTATTGAATGGCGGAGCAGGCTCGAGGGGCCGATTGGCCTACTCCTGCTCCAATTTCTTATGTTCTTATGAGGAGAGAGAGGGAGAGAGGGAGAGAGAGAGAGGGAGAGAGAGAGAGGCAGTGAGAGAGAGCGAGAGAGAGCGAGAGAGAGAGGCAGTGAGAGAGAGCGAGAGAGAGAGGCAGTGAGAGAGAGCGAGAGAGAGAGGCAGTGAGAGAGAGCGAGAGAGAGAGGCAGTGAGAGAGAGCGAGAGAGGGAGAGAGGGAGAGGCAGTGAGAGAGAGAGGCAGAGACATTCTAGAAGCTGATTCAATCAGAACGATGAATAATTTATTAAGAAGGCAGATTTACCTTTTGTTAAGAAGTATTTTTCTGCAGACACTGTGTTTGTTAATTCTAGCAGCGAATGTGAGTTTTGATAAATTGCCTCCTGGGGCGTTTCTGAGTTCTGACAGGAGTTCACTGATTCTCCCAAATAGTTGATCCATGAAAACCTTCAAAGAAACAGAAATTAAATCGGACCAAAGAAAGACAATCGGAGCGAATGCTAATCAATGTTTAATCTCCCTACCTGGCAGATGAAAGCTCATTGAATATTTTCTAGTCTCACTCTGTTCTAAATTGCCTTTGATGTGAACATGTTTATGCAAAACACAGCAGGAATAATAACAGCATTTAATCTGACTCATTATATACTTCAAAAGGAAACATTTACAGGGCTAAGGGGAAAGAGCGGGGGAGTGGGACTAATTGGATAGCATTATCAAAGAGCCGGCACAGGCACGATGGGCCGAATGGCCTAATCCTGTGCTGTAAGATTCTATGATTTTTAGACAAATGCTCAATAATTGTGCGAACTGTTCAATGTTAAAGACAACAACTGACATTTCTATAGTGCCTTTAACTGGGGTCCTCGTTTAATGGGGGTCCTCGTACAAGAGACACAGAAAGTTAGTATGCAGGTACAGCAAGCAATTAGGAAGGCAAACGGCATGTTGGCCTTTATTGCAAAGGGGCTTGTGGTACAAGAGTAAGGAGGTCTTGCTGCCATTGTACAGGGCTCTGGTGAGACCTCACCTGGAGTACTGTGTACAGTTTTGGTCTCCTTATCTAAGGAAGGATATACTTGCCTTAGAGGGGGTGCAACAAAGGTTCACTAGATTGATTCCTGGGATGAGAGGATTGTCCTATGAGGAGAGATTGAGTAGAATGGGCCTATTCTCTCTGGAGTTTAGAGGAATGAGAGGTGATCTCATTGAAACACATAAAATTCTGAGGGGGCTTGACAGGGTAGATGCTGAGAGGTTGTTTCCCCTGGCTGGAGAGTCTAGAACTAGGGGACAAAGTCTCAGGATAAGGGGTCGGATAATTAAGACTGAGTTGAGGAGGAATTTCTTCACTCAGAGGGTTGTGAATCTTTGGAATTCTCTACCCCAGAGGGCTGTGGATGCTCAGTCATTGAATATATTCAAAGCTGAGATAAATAGATTTCTGGACTCGAGGGGAATCAAGGGATATGGGGATTGGGCGGGAAAGTGGAGTTGAGGTCGAAGATCAGCCATGATCTGATTGAATGGCGGAGCAGGCTCGAGGGGCCGAATGGCCCACTCCTGTTCCAATTTCTTATGTTCTTGTGTTAACGTAGTAAAACGTCCCAAGGCGCTTCAGTGGAGCGATTATCAAACAAACTTTGGCACCGCACCCCATAAGGAGATATTAGGACAGGTGACCACAAGCTCGGTCAAAGAGGTGGGTTTTAAGGAGGGTCTTAAAGGAGGAGAGAGAGGGGGAGAGGGGGAGAGGTTTAGGGAGGGAATTCCAGAGCTTTTTTTTTATTCGTTCATGGGATGTGGGCGTCGCTGGCGAGGCCGGCATTTATTGCCCATCCCTAATTGCCCTGAGAAGGTGGTGGTGAGCCGCCTTCTTGAACCGCTGCAGTCCGTGTGGTGACGGTTCTCCCACAGTGCTGTTAGGAAGGGAGTTCCAGGATTTTGACCCAGCGACAATGAAGGAACGGCGATATATTTCCAAGTCGGGATGGTGTGTGACTCGGAGGGGAACGTGCAGGTGGTGTTGTTCCCATGTGTCTGCTGCTCTTGTCCTTCTAGGTGGTGGAGATCGCGGGTTTGGGAGGTGCTGTTGAAGAAGCCTTGGCGAGTTGCTGCAGTGCATCCTGTGGATGGTACACACTGCAGCCACAGTGCGCCGGTGGTGAAGGGAGTGAATGTTCAGGGTGGTGGATGGGGTGCCAATCAAGCGGGCTGCTTTGTCCTGGATGGTGTTGAGCTTCCTTGAGTGTTGTTGGAGCTGCACTCATCCAGGCAAGTGGAGAGTATTCCATCACACTCCTGACTTGTGCCTTGTAGATGGTGGAAAGGCTTTGGGGAGTCAGGAGGTGAGTCACTTGCCGCAGAATACCCAGCCTCTGACCTGCTCTTGTAGCCACAGTATTGATATGGCTGGTCCAGTTAAGTTTCTGGTCAATGGTGACCCCCAGGATGTTGATGGTGGGGGATTTGGCGATGGTAATGCCGTTGAATGTCAAGGGGAGGTGGTTAGACTCTCTCTTGTTGGAGATGGTCATTGCCTGGCACTTATCTGGTGAGAATGTTACTTGCCCAAGTCTGGATGTTGTCCAGGTCTTGCTGCATGCGGGCTCGGACTGCTTCATTATTTGAGGGGTTGCGAATGGAACTGAACACTGTGCAATCATCAGCGAACATCCCCATTTCTGACCTTATGGTGGAGGGAAGGTCATTGATGAAGCAGCTGAAGATGGTTGGGCCTAGGACACTGCCCTGAGGAACTCCTGCAGCAATGCCCTGGGGCTGAGATAATTGGCCTCCAACAACCATTACCATCTTCCTTTGTGCTACGTATGACTCCAGCCACTGGAGAGTTTTCCCCCTGATTCCCATTGACTTGAATTTTACTAGGGCTCCTTGGTGCCACACTCGGTCAAATGCTGCCTTGATGTCAAGGGCAGTCACTCTCACCTCACCTCTGGAATTCAGCTCTTTTCTCCATGTTTGGGCCAAGTCTGTAATGAGGTCTGGAGCCGAGTGGTCCTGGCGGAACCCAAACTGAGCATCGGTGAGCAGGTTATTGGTGAGTAAGTGCTGCTTGATAGCACTGTCGACGACACCTTCCATCACTTTGCTGATGATTGAGAGTAGACTGATGGGGCGGTAATTGGCCGGATTGGATTTGTCCTGCTTTTTGTGGACAGGACATACCTGGGCAATTTTTCACATTGTCAGGTAGATGCCAGTGTTGTAGCTGTACTGGAACAGCTTGGCTGGAGGCGCAGCTAGTTCTGGAGCACAAGTCTTCAGCACGACAGCTGGGATGTTGTCGGGGCCCATAGCCTTTGCTGTATCCAGTGCACTCAGCCGTTTCTTGATATCACGTGGAGTGAATCGAATTGTCTGAAGACTGGCTTCTGTGATGGTGGGGATATCGGGAGGAGGCCGAGATGGATTATCCACTCGGCACTTCTGGCTGAAGATGGTTGCAAACGCTTCAGCCTTGTCTTTTGCACTCACGTGCTGGACTCCGCCATCATTGACGAATGGGATGTTTACAGAGCCTCCTCTTCCCGTTAGTTGTTTAATTGTCCACCACCATTCACGACTGGATGTGGCAGGACTACAGAGTATTGATCTGATCCGTTGGTTGTGGAATCGCTTAGCTCTGTCTATAGCATGTTGCTTCCGCTGTTTAGCATGCATGTCGTCCTGAGTTGTAGCTTCACCAGGTTGGCACCTCATTTTTAGGTACGCCTGGTGCTGCCCCTGGCATGCTCTTCTACACTCCTCATTGAACCAGGGTTGATCCCCTGGCTTGTTGGTAATGGTAGAGTGAGGAATATGCCAGGCCATGAGGTTACAGATTGTGCTGGAATACAATTCTGCTGCTGCTGATGGCCCACAGTGCCTCATGGATGCCCAGTTTTGAGCTGCTAGATCTGTTCTGAATCTATCCCATTTAGCACGGTGGTAGTGCCACACAACACGTTGGATGGTGTCCTCAGTGCAAAGACGGGACTTCATCTCCACGAGGACTGTGCGGTGGTCACTCCTACCAATACTGTCATGGACAGATGCATTTGCGACATGTAGATTGGTGAGGATGAGGTCAAGTAAGATTTTCCCTCGTGTTGGTTCGCTCACCACCTGCCCCAGGCCCAGTCTGGCAGCTATGTCCTTCAGGACTCGGCCAGCGGTCAGTAGTGGTGCTACCGAGCCACCCTTGGTGATGGACATTGAAGTCCCCCACCCAGAGTACATTCTGGGCCCTTGCTACCCTCAGTGCTTCCTCTAAGTGGTGCTCAACATGGAGGAGGACTGATTCATCAGCTGAGGGAGGACGGTAGGTGGTAATCAGCAGGAGGTTTCCTTGCCCATGTTTGACCTGATGCCATGAGATTTCATGGGGTCCGGAGTCAATGTTGAGGACTCCCAGGGCCACTCCCTCCTGACTGTATATCACTGTACCGCCACCTCTGGTGGGTCTGTCCTGCCGGTGGGACAGGACATACCCAGGGATGGTGATGGAAGAGTCTGGGACGTTGGCTGAAAGATATGATTCTGTGAGTATGGCTATGTCAGAGCTGTTGCTTGACTAGTCTGTGGGACAGCTCTCCCAATTTTGGCACAAGTCCTCAGATGTTAGTGAGGAGAACTTTGCAGGGGTGTCGGGCTGGAGGGGGTTACAGAGATAGGGAGGGGTGTTGGGCTGGAGGGGGTGACTAATTTATTAGAATTTTTTTAGGAAGTGACAAGCAAAGTGGATAAAGGGGATCCTGTGGATGTGGTGTATTTGCATTTCCAGAAGGTTTTTGACAAGGTGCCACATCAAAGGTACTGCACAAAATAAGAGCTCATGGTGTTGGGGGTAACACATTAGGAACATAGGAACAGGAGGAGGCCATTCAGCCCCTCGAGCCCGCTCCACCATTTGATAAGATCATGGCTGATCTGTGATCTAACTCCATATACCTGCCTTTGGCCCATATCCCTTAATACCTTTGGTTGCCAAAAAGCTATCTATCTCAGATTTAAATTTAGCAATTGAGCTAGTATCAATTGCCGTTTGCGGAAGAGAGTTCCAAACTTCTACCACCCTTTGTGTGTAGAAATGTTTTCTAATCTCGTTCCCACCTCTTGGAGGGCAGCTCTCCCAATTTTGTCACAAGTCCCCAGATGTTAGTAAGGAGAACCTTGTAGGGTCGACTGGGCTTGGTGTTTTGCCGTTGTCGTGTCCGGTGCCTAGTGGTCCGATGCCGGGTGGTCCGTCCGGTTTTATTCTTATTTTGACTTCTTTTAGTGAGATTTTACAACTGAGTGTCTTGCTCGGCCATTTCAGAGGGTGATTAAGAATCAATCATATTGCTGTGGGTCTGGAGTCACATCTAGGCCCAGACCGGGTAAGGACGGCAGGTTTCATCCCCTAAAGGACCAGATGGGTTTTTACGACAATCCGGTAGTTTCATGGCCACCATTACTGATACTAGTATTCCAGAGCTCAGGGCCCAGGCAGCTGAAGGCACGGCCGCCAATGGTGGAGCGATTAAAATCGGGGATGGACAAGAGGCCGGAATTGGAGGAGCGCAGAGATCTCGGAGGGGTGTGGGGCTGGAGGAGGTTACAGAGATAGGGAGGGGTGTGGGGCTGGAGGGGGTTACAGAGATAGGGAGGGGTGTAGGGCTGGAGGAGGTTACAGAGATAGGGAGGGTTGTAGGGCTGGAGGGGGTTACAGAGATAGGGAGGGGTGTAGGGCTGGAGGGGGTTACAGAGATAGGGAGGGGTGTGGGGCTGGAGGGGGTTACAGAGATAGGGAGGGGTGTGGGGCTGGAGGAGGTTACAGAGATAGGGAGGGGTGTGGGGCTGGAGGAGGTTACAGAGATAGGGAGGGGTGTAGGGCTGGAGGGGGTTACAGAGATAGGGAGGGGTGTGGGGCTGGAGGGGGTTACAGAGATAGGGAGGGGTGTGGGGCTGGAGGGGGTTACAGAGATAGGGAGGGGTGTGGGGCTGGAGGGGGTTACAGAGATAGGGAGGGGTGTGGGGCTGGAGGGGGTTACAGAGATAGGGAGGGGTGTGGGGCTGGAGGAGGTTACAGAGATAGGGAGGGGTGTGGGGCTGGAGGAGGTTACAGAGATAGGGAGGGGTGTGGGGCTGGAGGAGGTTACAGAGATAGGGAGGGGTGTAGGGCTGGAGGGGGTTACAGAGATAGGGAGGGGTGTCGGGCTGGAGGGGGTTACAGAGATAGGGAGGGGTGTGGGGCTGGAGGGGGTTACAGAGATAGGGAGGGGTGTGGGGCTGGAGGGGGTTACAGAGATTGGGAGGGGTGTAGGGCTGGAGGGGGTTACAGAGATAGGGAGGGGTGTGGGGCTGGAGGAGGTTACAGAGATAGGGAGGGGTGTAGGGCTGGAGGAGGTTACAGAGATAGGGAGGGGTGTGGGGCTGGAGGGGGTTACAGAGATGGGGAGGGGTGTGGGGCTGGAGGAGGTTACAGAGATAGGGAGGGGTGTGGGGCTGGAGGGGGTTACAGAGATAGGGAGGGGTGTGGGGCTGGAGGAGTTTACAGAGATAGGGAGGGGTGTGGGGCTGGAGGGGGTTACAGAGATAGGGAGGGGTGTGGGGCTGGAGGGGGTTACAGAGATAGGGAGGGGTGTAGGGCTGGAGGGGGTTACAGAGATAGGGAGGGGTGTGGGGCTGGAGGGGGTTACAGAGATAGGGAGGGGTGTAGGGCTGGAGGGGGTTACAGAGATAGGGAGGGGTGTGGGGCTGGAGGGGGTTACAGAGATAGGGAGGGGCGAGGCCAGGGAAGGATTTGAATCAATTCCCTGTTCTATTCCTGAAATATCTGTTTCTGTGCAAATATCTCTTCACAATCGAAGCCTGTGGCCAAAAATCCCGAATCTTCCAGCTCCCCCCGGCCGTGAGCCCCACTCCCCCCCCGGCCGTGAGCCCCACTCCCCCCCCGGCCGTGAGCCCCACTCCCCCCCCGGCCGTGAGTCCAGCTCCCCCCCCCCCGGCCGTGAGCCCCACTCCCCCCCCGGCCGTGAGCCCCACTCCCCACCCCGGCCGTGAGCCCCACTCCCCCCCCCGGCCGTGAGTCCAGCTCCCCCCCCCCCGGCCGTGAGCCCCACTCCCCCCCCGGCCGTGAGTCCAGCTCCCCCCCCCCGGCCGTGAGCCCCACTCCCCCCCCGGCCGTGAGCCCCACTCCCCCCCCGGCCGTGAGTCCCGCTCGCTCCCACTGTGAGTCCAGCTCACATGGCATTATAGAAAGATTATAGCACGGAAGGAGGCCATTTGGCCCATCATGTCCGTGCTGGCTCTCTGCAAGAGCAATCCAGCTAGTCCCACTCCCCGTCCTTTCCCCATAACCCTGCAAATTTTTTTCCTTTCAAGTATTGATCCAGTTCCCTTTTGAAGACCATGATTGAATCTGCCTCCACCACCCCCTCGGGCAGTTCATTCCAGATCAGAACCACTCGTTGCGTAAAAAGTTTTTCCTCATGTCACCTTTGGTTCTTTTGCCAATCACCTTAAATCTGTGTCCTCTGGTCCTTGACTCTTCCGCCAATGGGAACAGTTTCTCTCTATCTACTCTGTCTGGACCCTTCATGATTTTGAACACCTCGATCAAATCTCCTCTCAACCGTCTCTGTTCCAAGGAGGTCAACCCCAGCTTTACCCTTTACTTCCTGCCACTGAGCCAATTTTAGATCCAATTTGCCACTTTCCCTTGGATCCCATGGACTTTTACTTTTTTGACCAGTCTGCCATGTGGGACCTTGTCAAAAGCCTTGCTAAAATCCATGTAGACTACATCAAACGCACTACCCTCATCGACCCTCCTTGTTACCTCCTCAAAAAATTCAATCAAGTTAGTCAGACACGACCTTCCCTTAACAAATCCGTGCTGACTGTCCTTGATTAATCCGTGCCTTTCTAAATGACAGTTTATCCTGTCCCTCAGAATTGATTCCAGTAATTTGCCCACCACCGAGGTTAGACTGCCTGGCCTGTAATTACTCGGTCTGTCCCTCTCTCCCTTTTTAAACAACGGTACAATGTTAGCAGTCCTCCAATCCTCCGGCACCTCGCCTGTATCCAGGGAGGATTGGAAAATGATGGTCAGAGTCTCCGCTATTTCCTCCCTACTCACTAAGTTTATCCCATCCAATATTTCACACTGCTCCTCCGTAACTCCAATCTCTGCATCATCCCCCACTTTTGTGAAGACAGACACAAAGTATTCATGAAGAACCATCCCCACATCTTCCGCCTCCACACATAGTTTACCTTTTTGGTCTCTAATAGGCCCTACTCTTTCCTCAGTTATCCTCTTGCTCTTAATGTATTTATAAAATATCTTTGCGCTGCACTGTCGGAGTGTCAGTACTGAGGGAGTGCTGCACTGTCGGAGGGTCAGTACTGAGGGAGTGCCGCACTGTCGGAGGGTCAGTACTGAGGGAGCGCTGCACTGTCGGAGGGTCAGTACTGAGGGAGCGCTGCACTGTCGGAGGGTCAGTACTGAGGGAGTGCTGCACTGTCGGAGTGTCAGTACTGAGGGAGTGCTGCACTGTCGGAGGGTCAGTACTGAGGGAGCGCCGCACTGTCGGAGGGTCAGTACTGAGGGAGCGCTGCACTGTCGGAGGGTCAGTACTGAGGGAGCGCCGCACTGTCGGAGGGTCAGTACTGAGGGAGCGCCGCACTGTCGGAGGGTCAGTACTGAGGGAGCGCCGCACTGTCGGAGGGTCAGTACTGAGGGAGCGCCGCACTGTCGGAGGGTCAGTACTGAGGGAGCGCCGCACTGTCGGAGGGTCAGTACTGAGGGAGCGCCGCACTGTCGGAGGGTCAGTACTGAGGGAGTGCCGCACTGTCGGAGGGTCAGTACTGAGGGAGTGCTGCACTGTCGGAGTGTCAGTACTGAGGGAGTGCTGCACTGTCGGAGGGTCAGTACTGAGGGAGTGCTGCACTGTCAGAGGGTCAGTACTGAGGGAGCGCTGCACTGTCGGAGTGTCAGTACTGAGGGAGTGCTGCACTGTCGGAGGGTCAGTACTGAGGGAGTGCTGCACTGTCGGAGGGTCAGTACTGAGGGAGTGCTGCACTGTCAGAGGGTCAGTACTGAGGGAGTGCTGCACTGTCGGAGTGTCAGTACTGAGGGAGTGCTGCACTGTCGGAGGGTCAGTGCTGAGGGAGCGCTGCACTGTCGGAGGGTCAGTACTGAGGGAGCGCTGCACTGTCGGAGGGTCAGTACTGAGGGAGCGCTGCACTGTCGGAGGGTCAGTACTGAGGGAGCGCTGCAGTGTCGGAGGGTCAGTACTGAGGGAGCGCTGCACTGTCGGAGGGTCAGTACTGAGGGAGTGCTGCACTGTCGGAGGGTCAGTACTGAGGGAGCGGTGCACTGTCGGAGGGTCAGTACTGAGGGAGCGCTGCACTGTCGGAGGGTCAGTCCTGAGGGAGCGCTGCACTGTCGGAGGGTCAGTACTGAGGGAGCGCCGCACTGTCGGAGGGTCAGTACTGAGGGAGTGCTGCACTGTCGGAGGGTCAGTACTGAGGGAGCGGTGCACTGTCGGAAGGTCAGTACTGAGGGAGCGCCGCACTGTCGGAGGGTCAGTACTGAGGGAGCGCTGCACTGTCGGAGGGTCAGTACTGAGGGAGTGCTGCACTGTCGGAGGGTCAGTACTGAGGGAGCGCTGCACTGTCGGAAGGTCAGTACTGAGGGAGCGCCGCACTGTCGGAGGGTCAGTACTGAGGGAGCACTGCACTGTCGGAGGGTCAGTACTGAGGGAGTGCTGCACTGTCAGAGGGTCAGTACTGAGGGAGTGCCGCACTGTCGGAGGGTCAGCACTGAGGGAGCGCTGCACTGTCGGAGGGTCAGTACTGAGGGAGCGCTGCACTGTCGGAGGGTCAGTACTGAGGGAGCGCTGCACTGTCGGAGGGTCAGTACTGAGGGAGTGCTGCACTGTCGGAGGGTCAGTACTGAGGGAGCGCTGCACTGTCGGAGGGTCAGTACTGAGGGAGCGCTGCACTGTCGGAGGGTCAGTACTGAGGGAGTGCTGCACTGTCGGAGGGTCAGTGCTGAGGGAGCGCTGCACTGTCGGAGGGTCAGTACTGAGGGAGTGCTGCACTGTCGGAGGGTCAGTACTGAGGGAGCGCTGCACTGTCGGAGGGTCAGTACTGAGGGAGTGCTGCACTGTCGGAGGGTCAGTACTGAGGGAGTGCTGCACTGTCGGAGGGTCAGTACTGAGGGAGTGCTGCACTGTCGGAGGGTCAGTACTGAGGGAGCGCTGCACTGTCGGAGGGTCAGTACTGAGGGAGCGCTGCACTGTCGGAGGGTCAGTACTGAGGGAGTGCTGCACTGTCGGAGGGTCAGTACTGAGGGAGCGGTGCACTGTCGGAAGGTCAGTACTGAGGGAGCGCCGCACTGTCGGAGGGTCAGTACTGAGGGAGCGCTGCACTGTCGGAGGGTCAGTACTGAGGGAGCGCTGCACTGTCGGAGGGTCAGTACTGAGGTAGTGCTGCACTGTCGGAGGGTCAGTACTGAGGGAGCGCTGCACTGTCGGAGGGTCAGTACTGAGGGAGCGCTGCACTGTCGGAGGGTCAGTACTGAGGGAGTGCTGCACTGTCGGAGGGTCAGTGCTGAGGGAGCGCTGCACTGTCGGAGGGTCAGTACTGAGGGAGTGCTGCACTGTCGGAGGGTCAGTACTGAGGGAGCGCTGCACTGTCGGAGGGTCAGTACTGAGGGAGTGCTGCACTGTCGGAGGGTCAGTACTGAGGGAGTGCTGCACTGTCGGAGGGTCAGTACTGAGGGAGTGCTGCACTGTCGGAGGGTCAGTACTGAGGGAGCGCTGCACTGTCGGAGGGTCAGTACTGAGGGAGTGCTGCACTGTCGGAGGGTCAGTACTGAGGGAGTGCTGCACTGTCGGAGGGTCGGTACTGAGGGAGTGCCGCACTGTCGGAGGGTCAGTACTGAGGGAGCGCTGCACTGTCGGAGGGTCGGTACTGAGGGAGCGCTGCACTGTCGGAGGGTCGGTACTGAGGGAGTGCTGCACTGTCGGAGGGTCAGTACTGAGGGAGTGCTGCACTGTCGGAGGGTCAGTACTGAGGCAGCGCTGCACTGTCGGAGGGTCGGTACTGAGGGAGCGCTGCACTGTCGGAGGGTCGGTACTGAGGGAGCGCTGCACTGTCGGAGGGTCAGTACTGAGGGAGCGCCGCACTGTCGGAGGGTCGGTACTGAGGGAGCGCTGCACTGTCGGAGGGTCAGTACTGAGGGAGTGCTGCACTGTCGGAGGGTCAGTACTGAGGGAGTGCTGCACTGTCGGAGGGTCAGTACTGAGGGAGTGCCGCACTGTCGGGGGGTCAGTACTGAGGGAGTGCTGCACTGTCGGAGGGTCGGTACTGAGGGAGTGCCGCACTGTCGGAGGGTCAGTACTGAGGGAGTGCCGCACTGTCGGAGGGTCAGGACTGAGGGAGTGCCGCACTGTCGGAGGGTCAGTACTGAGGGAGTGCCGCACTGTCGGAGGGTCAGTACTGAGGGAGTGCCGCACTGTCGGAGGGTCAGTACTGAGGGAGTGCCGCACTGTCGGAGGGTCAGTACTGAGGGAGTGCCGCACTGTCGGAGGGTCAGTACTGAGGGAGTGCCGCACTGTCGGAGGGTCAGGACTGAGGGAGTGCCGCACTGTCGGAGGGTCAGTACTGAGGGAGTGCTGCACTGTCGGAGGGTCAGTACTGAGGGAGTGCTGCACTGTCGGAGGGTCAGTACTGAGGGAGTGCCGCACTGTCGGAGGGTCAGTACCGAGGGAGCGCCGCAGTGTCGGAGGGTCAGTACTGAGGGAGCGATGCACTGTCGGAGGGTCAGTACTGAGGGAGTGCCGCACTGTCGGAGGGTCAGTACTGAGGGAGTGCCGCACTGTCGGAGGGTCAGTACCGAGGGAGCGCCGCACTGTCGGAGGGTCAGTACTGAGGGAGCGATGCACTGTCGGGGGGTCAGTAGTGAGGGAGTGCCGCACTGTCGGAGGGTCAGTACTGAGGGAGTGCCGCACTGTCGGAGGGTCAGTACTGAGGGAGTGCCGCACTGTCGGAGTGTCAGTACTGAGGGAGTGCCGCACTGTCGGAGGGTCAGTACTGAGGGAGTGCCGCACTGTCGGAGGGTCAGTACTGAGGGAGTGCTGCACTGTCGGAGGGTCAGTACTGAGGGAGTGCTGCACTGTCGGAGGCTCAGTACTGAGGGAGAGCTGCACTGTCGGAGGGTCAGTACCGAGGGAGCGCCGCACTGTCGGAGGGTCAGTACTGAGGGAGCGATGCACTGTCGGAGGGTCAGTACTGAGGGAGTGCCGCACTGTCGGAGGGTCAGTACTGAGGGAGTGCCGCACTGTCGGAGGGTCAGTACTGAGGGAGCGCTGCACTGTCGGAGGGTCAGGACTGAGGGAGTGCTGCACTGTCGGAGGGTCAGTACTGAGGGAGCGCTGCACTGTCGGAGGGTCAGTACTGAGGGAGTGCTGCACTGTCGGAGGGTCAGTACTGAGGGAGTGCCGCACTGTCGGAGGGTCAGTACTGAGGGAGCGCTGCACTGTCGGATGGTCAGTACTGAGGGAGTGCCGCACTGTCGGAGGGTCAGTACTGAGGGAGTGCTGCACTGTCGGAGGGTCAGTACTGAGGGAGTGCCGCACTGTCGGAGGGTCAGTACTGAGGGAGTGCCGCACTGTCGGAGGGTCAGTACTGAGGGAGTGCCGCACTGTCGGAGGGTCAGTACTGAGGGAGCACCGCACTGTCGGAGGGTCAGTACTGAGGGAGCACCGCACTGTCGGAGGGTCAGTACTGAGGGAGCACCGCACTGTCGGAGGGTCAGTACTGAGGGAGCACCGCACTGTCGGAGGGTCAGTACTGAGGGAGCACCGCACTGTCGGAGGGTCAGTACTGAGGGAGTGCCGCACTGTCGGAGGGTCAGTCCTGAGGGAGCACCGCACTGTCGGAGGGTCAGTACTGAGGGAGCACCGCACTGTCGGAGGGTCAGTACTGAGGGAGTGCTGCACTGTCAGAGGGTCAGTACTGAGGGAGTGCTGCACTGTCGGAGGGTCAGGACTGAGGGAGCGCTGCACTGTCAGAGGGTCAGTACTGAGGGAGCGCTGCACTGTCGGAGGGTCAGTGCTGAGGGAGCGCTGCACTGTCGGAGGGTCAGTACTGAGGGAGTGCTGCACTGTCGGAGGGTCAGTACTGAGGGAGTGCTGCACTGTCAGAGGGTCAGTACTGAGGGAGTGCTGCACTGTCAGAGGATCAGTACTGAGGGAGCGCTGCACTGTCGGAGGGTCAGTACTGAGGGAGTGCCGCACTGTCGGAGGGTCAGTACTGAGGGAGTGCTGCACTGTCGGAGGGTCAGTGCTGAGGGAGCGCTGCACTGTCGGAGGGTCAGTACTGAGGGAGTGCTGCACTGTCGGAGGGTCATTACTGAGGGAGCGCTGCACTGTCGGAGGGTCAGTACTGAGGGAGTGCCGCACTGTCGGAGGGTCAGTACTGAGGGAGCGCTGCACTGTCGGAGGGTCAGTACTGAGGGAGTGCTGCACTGTCGGAGGGTCAGTACTGAGGGAGCGCTGCACTGTCGGAGGGTCAGTACTGAGGGAGCGCTGCACTGTCGGAGGGTCAGTACTGAGGGAGCGCCGCACTGTCGGAGGGTCGGTACTGAGGGAGCGCTGCACTGTCGGAGGGTCGGTACTGAGGGAGCGCTGCACTGTCGGAGGGTCGGTACTGAGGGAGCGCCGCACTGTCGGAGGGTCGGTACTGAGGGAGCGCTGCACTGTCGGAGGGTCAGTACTGAGGGAGTGCTGCACTGTCGGAGGGTCAGTACTGAGGGAGTGCTGCACTGTCGGAGGGTCAGTACTGAGGGAGTGCTGCACTGTCGGAGGGTCAGTACTGAGGGAGTGCCGCACTGTCGGGGGGTCAGTACTGAGGGAGTGCTGCACTGTCGGAGGGTCGGTACTGAGGGAGTGCCGCACTGTCGGAGGGTCAGTACTGAGGGAGTGCCGCAGTGTCGGAGGGTCAGGACTGAGGGAGTGCCGCAGTGTCGGAGGGTCAGTACTGAGGGAGTGCCGCACTGTCGGAGGGTCAGTACTGAGGGAGTGCCGCACTGTCGGAGGGTCAGTACTGAGGGAGTGCCGCACTGTCGGAGGGTCAGTACTGAGGGAGTGCCGCACTGTCGGAGGGTCAGTACTGAGGGAGTGCCGCACTGTCGGAGGGTCAGGACTGAGGGAGTGCCGCACTGTCGGAGGGTCAGTACTGAGGGAGTGCTGCACTGTCGGAGGGTCAGTACTGAGGGAGTGCTGCACTGTCGGAGGGTCAGTACTGAGGGAGTGCCGCACTGTCGGAGGGTCAGTACCGAGGGAGCGCCGCACTGTCGGAGGGTCAGTACTGAGGGAGCGATGCACTGTCGGAGGGTCAGTACTGAGGGAGTGCCGCACTGTCGGAGGGTCAGTACTGAGGGAGTGCCGCACTGTCGGAGGGTCAGTACCGAGGGAGCGCCGCACTGTCGGAGGGTCAGTACTGAGGGAGCGATGCACTGTCGGAGGGTCAGTAGTGAGGGAGTGCCGCACTGTCGGAGGGTCAGTACTGAGGGAGTGCCGCACTGTCGGAGGGTCAGTCCTGAGGGAGTGCCGCACTGTCGGAGGGTCAGTACTGAGGGAGTGCCGCACTGTCGGAGGGTCAGTACTGAGGGAGTGCCGCACTGTCGGAGGGTCAGTACTGAGGGAGTGCCGCACTGTCGGAGGGTCAGTACTGAGGGAGTGCTGCACTGTCGGAGGGTCAGTACTGAGGGAGTGCTGCACTGTCGGAGGCTCAGTACTGAGGGAGAGCTGCACTGTCGGAGGGTCAGTACCGAGGGAGCGCCGCACTGTCGGAGGGTCAGTACTGAGGGAGCGATGCACTGTCGGAGGGTCAGTACTGAGGGAGTGCCGCACTGTCGGAGGGTCAGTACTGAGGGAGTGCCGCACTGTCGGAGGGTCAGTACTGAGGGAGCGCTGCACTGTCGGAGGGTCAGTACTGAGGGAGTGCTGCACTGTCGGAGGGTCAGTACTGAGGGAGCGCTGCACTGTCGGAGGGTCAGTACTGAGGGAGTGCTGCACTGTCGGAGGGTCAGTACTGAGGGAGTGCCGCACTGTCGGAGGGTCAGTACTGAGGGAGCGCTGCACTGTCGGATGGTCAGTACTGAGGGAGTGCCGCACTGTCGGAGGGTCAGTACTGAGGGAGTGCTGCACTGTCGGAGGGTCAGTACTGAGGGAGTGCCGCACTGTCGGAGGGTCAGTACTGAGGGAGTGCCGCACTGTCGGAGGGTCAGTACTGAGGGAGTGCCGCACTGTCGGAGGGTCAGTACTGAGGGAGCACCGCACTGTCGGAGGGTCAGTACTGAGGGAGCACCGCACTGTCGGAGGGTCAGTACTGAGGGAGCACCGCACTGTCGGAGGGTCAGTACTGAGGGAGCACCGCACTGTCGGAGGGTCAGTACTGAGGGAGTGCCGCACTGTCGGAGGGTCAGTCCTGAGGGAGCACCGCACTGTCGGAGGGTCAGTACTGAGGGAGCACCGCACTGTCGGAGGGTCAGTACTGAGGGAGTGCTGCACTGTCAGAGGGTCAGTACTGAGGGAGTGCTGCACTGTCGGAGGGTCAGGACTGAGGGAGCGCTGCACTGTCAGAGGGTCAGTACTGAGGGAGCGCTGCACTGTCGGAGGGTCAGTGCTGAGGGAGCGCTGCACTGTCGGAGGGTCAGTACTGAGGGAGTGCTGCACTGTCGGAGGGTCAGTACTGAGGGAGTGCTGCACTGTCAGAGGGTCAGTACTGAGGGAGTGCTGCACTGTCAGAGGATCAGTACTGAGGGAGCGCTGCACTGTCGGAGGGTCAGTACTGAGGGAGTGCCGCACTGTCGGAGGGTCAGTACTGAGGGAGTGCTGCACTGTCGGAGGGTCAGTGCTGAGGGAGCGCTGCACTGTCGGAGGGTCAGTACTGAGGGAGTGCTGCACTGTCGGAGGGTCATTACTGAGGGAGCGCTGCACTGTCGGAGGGTCAGTACTGAGGGAGTGCCGCACTGTCGGAGGGTCAGTACTGAGGGAGCGCTGCACTGTCGGAGGGTCAGTACTGAGGGAGTGCTGCACTGTCGGAGGGTCAGTACTGAGGGAGCGCTGCACTGTCGGAGGGTCAGTACTGAGGGAGCGCTGCACTGTCGGAGGGTCAGTACTGAGGGAGCGCCGCACTGTCGGAGGGTCAGTACTGAGGGAGTGCTGCACTGTCAGAGGGTCAGTACTGAGGGAGCGCCGCACTGTCGGAGGGTCAGTACTGAGGGAGTGCTGCACTGTCAGAGGGTCAGTACTGAGGGAGTGCTGCACTGTCAGAGGGTCAGTACTGAGGGAGTGCTGCACTGTCGGAGGGTCAGTACTGAGGGAGTGCTGCACTGTCAGAGGGTCAGTACTGAGGGAGTGCTGCACTGTCGGAGGGTCAGTACTGAGGGAGTGCTGCACTGTCAGAGGGTCAGTACTGAGGGAGTGCTGCACTGTCGGAGGGTCAGTACTGAGGGAGTGCTGCACTGTCGGAGGGTCAGTACTGAGGGAGTGCTGCACTGTCGGAGGGTCAGTACTGAGGGAGTGCTGCACTGTCAGAGGGTCAGTACTGAGGGAGTGCTGCACTGTCGGAGGGTCAGTACTGAGGGAGTGCTGCACTGTCGGAGGGTCAGTACTGAGGGAGCGCTGCACTGTCGGAGGGTCAGTACTGAGGGAGTGCTGCACTGTCGGAGGGTCAGTACTGAGGGAGTGCTGCACTGTCGGAGGGTCAGTACTGAGGGAGCGCCGCACTGTCAGAGGGTCAGTACTGAGGGAGTGCTGCACTGTCGGAGGGTCAGTACTGAGGGAGTGCTGCACTGTCGGAGGGTCAGTACTGAGGGAGTGCTGCACTGTCGGAGGGTCAGTACTGAGGGAGCGCCGCACTGTCAGAGGGTCAGTACTGAGGGAGTGCTGCACTGTCGGAGGGTCAGTACTGAGGGAGTGCTGCACTGTCGGAGGGTCAGTACTGAGGGAGTGCTGCACTGTCGGAGGGTCAGTACTGAGGGAGTGCTGCACTGTCGGAGGGTCAGTACTGAGGGAGTGCTGCACTGTCGGAGGGTCAGTACTGAGGGAGTGCTGCACTGTCGGAGGGTCAGTACTGAGGGAGCGCCGCACTGTCGGAGGGTCAGTACTGAGGGAGTGCTGCACTGTCGGAGGGTCAGTACTGAGGGAGTGCTGCACTGTCGGAGGGTCAGTACTGAGGGAGTGCTGCACTGTCGGAGGGTCAGTACTGAGGGAGCGCCGCACTGTCAGAGGGTCAGTACTGAGGGAGTGCTGCACTGTCGGAGGGTCAGTACTGAGGGAGTGCTGCACTGTCGGAGGGTCAGTACTGAGGGAGTGCTGCACTGTCGGAGGGTCAGTACTGAGGGAGCGCCGCACTGTCAGAGGGTCAGTACTGAGGGAGTGCTGCACTGTCGGAGGGTCAGTACTGAGGGAGTGCTGCACTGTCGGAGGGTCAGTACTGAGGGAGTGCTGCACTGTCGGAGGGTCAGTACTGAGGGAGTGCTGCACTGTCGGAGGGTCAGTACTGAGGGAGTGCTGCACTGTCGGAGGGTCAGTACTGAGGGAGTGCTGCACTGTCGGAGGGTCAGTACTGAGGGAGCGCCGCACTGTCGGAGGGTCAGTACTGAGGGAGTGCTGCACTGTCGGAGGGTCAGTACTGAGGGAGTGCTGCACTGTCGGAGGGGCCCTTCGGTGTGATATGAAGATAAGCTCCCATTAACTGGATGTTGGGGAGAGTTCTCTCCATGTCCTGGGCAATATTCCTCTCTCACCAAAGGTCGATTCAGTCACTGCTTTTATTAAGTAATAACTTGAACCATATTAACTCATTAATAAAACTAAAAATCAGAGAGCCCGAAGGTGAGGAGTGCGGAGCTGAAGGGCTTTGGGTCGGAGCTTCGGATCGTCGGAGCGTCGGATCGTCGGAGCGTCGGATCGTCGGATCGTCGGAGCGTCGGAGCGTCGGAGCGTCGGAGCGTCGGAGCGTCGGAGCGTCGGAGCGTCGGATCGTCGGAGCGTCGGAGCGTCGGAGCGTCGGATCGTCGGATCGTCGGAGCGTCGGAGCGTCGGAGCGTCGGATCGTCGGAGCGTCGGAGCGTCGGAGCGTCGGATCGTCGGATCGTCGGAGCGTCGGAGCGTCGGATCGTCGGATCGTCGGATCGTCGGATCGTCGGAGCGTCGGAGCGTCGGAGCGTCGGATCGTCGGATCGTCGGAGCGTCGGAGCGTCGGAGCGTCGGATCGTCGGATCGTCGGAGCGTCGGAGCGTCGGATCGTCGGAGCGTCGGAGCGTCGGAGCGTCGGAGCGTCGGATCGTCGGATCGTCGGAGCGTCGGAGCGTCGGATCGTCGGAGCGTCGGAGCGTCGGATCGTCGGATCGTCGGAGCGTCGGAGCGTCGGATCGTCGGAGCGTCGGAGCGTCGGAGCGTCGGATCGTCGGATCGTCGGAGCGTCGGAGCGTCGGATCGTCGGAGCGTCGGATCGTCGGAGCGTCGGATCGTCGGAGCGTCGGAGCGTCGGATCGTCGGAGCGTCGGAGCGTCGGATCGTCGGAGCGTCGGAGCGTCGGATCGTCGGAGCGTCGGATCGTCGGAGCGTCGGATCGTCGGAGCGTCGGAGCGTCGGATCGTCGGAGCGTCGGATCGTCGGATCGTCGGAGCGTCGGATCGTCGGATCGTCGGATCGTCGGAGCGTCGGATCGTCGGATCGTCGGAGCGTCGGATCGTCGGAGCGTCGGAGCGTCGGAGCGTCGGATCGTCGGATCGTCGGAGCGTCGGAGCGTCGGATCGTCGGATCGTCGGAGCTTCGGATCGTCGGATCGTCGGAGCGTCGGATCGTCGGATCGTCGGATCGTCGGATCGTCGGAGCGTCGGATCGTCGGAGCTTCGGAGCGTCGGATCGTCGGATCGTCGGAGCGTCGGATCGTCGGATCGTCGGAGCGTCGGATCGTCGGATCGTCGGAGCTTCGGATCGTCGGATCGTCGGAGCGTCGGATCGTCGGAGCTTCGGAGCGTCGGATCGTCGGAGCGTCGGATCGTCGGAGCGTCGGATCGTCGGATCGTCGGAGCTTCGGATCGTCGGAGCTTCGGAGCGTCGGATCGTCGGATCGTCGGATCGTCGGATCGTCGGAGCGTCGGATCGTCGGATCGTCGGAGCGTCGGAGCGTCGGATCGTCGGATCGTCGGAGCTTCGGATCGTCGGATCGTCGGAGCGTCGGATCGTCGGAGCTTCGGAGCGTCGGATCGTCGGATCGTCGGAGCTTCGGATCGTCGGAGCGTCGGAGCGTCGGATCGTCGGATCGTCGGATCGTCGGAGCGTCGGAGCGTCGGAGCGTCGGAGCGTCGGAGCGTCGGATCGTCGGAGCGTCGGATCGTCGGATCGTCGGATCGTCGGATCGTCGGAGCTTCGGATCGTCGGAGCGTCGGATCGTCGGATCGTCGGAGCGTCGGAGCGTCGGAGCGTCGGAGCGTCGGATCGTCGGAGCGTCGGAGCGTCGGAGCGTCGGATCGTCGGAGCGTCGGAGCGTCGGAGCGTCGGATCGTCGGAGCGTCGGAGCGTCGGATCGTCGGAGCGTCTTCAGTTTATTTCTGTTAAGTTGAGTAGTAATCTAATAAATAGAGGCATGGCAGGGCACCTCAGACCTGTCGAATGCAGACCTGTCAGACCTAACCCTAATGCACATCCTGTGCCATGTGGGAACTCCAGGATGCGTCCCATGTCCTGGACGGTCACAGGTGCAGGAAGTGTCGTCAGCTGGAGGAGCTCGAGCTCAGAGTTTCAGAGCTTGTACAGCAGCTGGCGTCACTGCAGTGCATCAGTGAGACTGAGAGCGACGTGGAAAGCACATTTCTGGAGGTGGTCACCCCGCAGCTTAAGAGAGTGCAGGCAGAGAGGGACTGGGTGACCGCCAGACAGACAAGGAGGACCAGGCATGTAATGCAGGAGTCCCCAGAGTGCATCTCACTCTCTAACTGGTGAATACTGGTGAGGGAGAGGGTTCCTCTGGGGAGTGCAGCCAGAGCCAAGTCCACAGCACCATGGGTGGCCCAGCTGTACAGGAGGGGAGGAGAAAGGTCAGGAGAGCAATAGTGATAGGGGATTCTATAGTTAGGGGAACAGACAGGTATTTCAGGATGTTCCTTGACCCTGGCACCAGGGAGGCAAAGTATGACACTGAGCGGCTGCAGAACATTCTGGAGGGGGAGGGTGAACAGCCAGGGGTCGTGGTCCACATCGGTACCAACGACATAGGCAGAAAGACGGATGCGGTCCTGCAGGATGATTTTAGGGAGTTAGGAAAGAGATTAATAAGCAGGACCTCAAAGGTAGTAATCTCCGGATTACTCCCAGTGCCATGCGCTAGTGAGTATAGAAATAGGAGGATAGAGCAGATGAATGCGTGGCTGGAGAGATGGTGCAGGAGGGAGGGCTTTAGATTCCTGGGGCATTGGGACCAGTCCTGGAGGAGGTGGGACTTGTACAGGCCGGACAGGTTGCAACTCAACAGAGCCGAGACCAATGTCCTCACGAGGTGGTTCACTAGTGCTGTGGGGGAGGGTTCAAACTAATTTGGCAGAAGGGTGGCCACCAAGATGTAGCATTGGAAAGGAGAAACAAGGTGCACAAAGGATTGGGAGAGACAGATAGCACTAGAGTAAGTAATAGTACGGTGTTAAGTGGGATCAGATTAAGAGAGAATACAAGAAGGTCTAAGATAGGTTTACAGTTCATGTGTGTAAACGCACGAAGCATATTAAACAAGGTCGGTGAATATTGTGCCGATAACGGAGACTCAAACAAGGGCAGGATTGGGTACTAAATATTCCTGGAAACAAGGTACTCAGGAAAGATAAGGAAGGAAAGAAAGGAGGAGGGGGGTGGGGGTGGCAGTATTGATTAAGGAGAATATTGCAGTGCTGGAGAGAGAGGATGTCCTGGAGGAGTCAAGGACAGAATCTATTGGGTTAGAGTTAAGAAACAATAGAGGTGCCATTACACTACTGGGTGTATTCTATAGACCACCAAATAGTGGGAACGATACAGAGGAGCAAACTTGCAGGGAAATTACAGAGAGGTGCAAGAGCCATAGAGTAGTGATAATGGGGGACTTCAACTATCCTGATGTAGACTGGGATAGTAATAGTGTAAAGGGCAGAGAGGGGGAAGAATTTCTGAAGTGTGTTCAGGATAACTTTCTTAATCAGTGTGTTTCTGGCCCAATGAGGAAGGAGCATTGCTGGATCTGGTTCTGGGGAATGAGGTGGGTCAAGTGGAGCAAGTGTCAGTGGGGGAACATTCAGGGAGCAGTGATCATAATATCATAGGGTTTAGATTAGTTATGGAAAAGGACAAGGAGCAATCTAGAGTAAAAATACTCAATTGGAGGAGGGCCAATTTCAGTGGGTTGAGAACAGATCCGGCCCGGGTAAATTGGAATCAAAGATCGACAGGCAAAACTGTAATTGAACAGTGAGCGGCCTTTAAGGAGGAGATGGTTCAGGTACAGTCTGGGTACATTCCCTCGAGGGGGAAAGGAGGGCAAATAAAGCCAGAGCTCCCTGGATGACGAATGAGATGGAGAATAAGATGAAGCATAAAAAAGAGGGCGTATGAGAGATGTCAGGTTGATAATACAAGTGAGAACCAGGCTGAATATAGAAAGTTCAGAGTGGAAGTGAAAAAGGAAATAAGAGGGACAAAGAGAGAGTCTGAGAATAGACTGGTGACCAACATAAAAGGGAATCCAAAAGTCTTCTACAGGCTGTAAACAGTAAACAGGAAGTAAGAGGAGGGGTGGGGCCAAGTAAGGACCAAAAAGGAGATCTGCTCATGGAGACAGAGGGGATGGCTGAGGTACTAAATGCGAACTTTGCATCTGGCTTTACCAAGGAACAAGATGCTGCCAGAGTCTCAGTAAAAGAGGAGGTAGTTCAGATACTGGATGGGCTAAAAATTGATAAAGAGGAGATACCAGAAAGACCAGCTGTACTGAAAGTAGATAAGTCACCCGGTCCGGATGGGATGCATCCTAGGTTACATCGGAACATAGAAAATAGGAGCAAGAGTCGGCCATTCAGCCCCTCAGGCCTGCTCCGCCATTCAAAATGATCATGGCCAATTGTCTAACTCAGTACCCTGTTCCCACTTTTTCCCCATATCCCTTGATCCCTTTAGCATTAAGAAATATATCTATCTCCTTCTTGAATACATCTAATGACTTGGCCTCCACTGCCTTCTGTGGTAGAGAATTCCACAGGTTCACCACCCACTGAGCTGTTAATTCATCTACCTTATTGCGAATGCTCCATGCATTAAGACACGATGCCTTTAGACTTGTAGGTTGCTGAGGGAAGTAAGGGTGGAAATTGCGGAGGTACTGGCCATAATCTTCCAATCGTCCTTAGATAGGGGGGTGGTGCCAGAGGACTGGAGAATTGCAAATATTACACCCTTGTTCAAAAAGGGTGTAGGGATAAACTCAGCAACTACAGGCCAGTCAGTTTAACCTCAGTGGTGGGGAAACTTTTAGAAACGATAATCCAGGACAGAATTAACAGTCACTTGGACGAGTGAGGATTGATTGGGGAAAGCCAGCACGGATTTGTTGAAGGCAAATCGTGTTTAACTAACCTGATAGAGTTTTTTGATGAGGTAACAGAGAGGGTCGATGAGGGCAATGCGGTGGATGTGATGTATATGGACTTTCAAAGGTGTTTGATAAAGTGCCTCATAATAGGCTTATCAGCAAAGTTGAAGCCCATGGAATAAAGGGGGCAGTAGCAGCATGGATACAGAATTGATAGGAAACAGAGAGTAGTGGTAAACGGTTGTTTTTCGGACTGGAGGGAGGTGTACAGTGGTGTTCCCCAGGGGTCGGTGCTGGGACCACTGCTTTTCTTGATAAAAAAGTTACTTGACCTCGTCCTCACCAATCTACCTGTCGCAAATGCATCTGTCCATGACAGTATTGGTAGGAGTGAACACCGCACAGTCCTCGTGGAGACGAAGTCCCGTCTTCGCACTGAGGACACCATCCAACGTGTTGTGTGGCACTACCACCGTGCTAAATGGGATAGATTCAGAACAGATCTAGCAGCTCAAAACTGGGCATCCATGAGGCGCTGTGGGCCATCAGCAGCAGCAGAATTGTATTCCAGCACAATCTGTAACCTCATGGCCCGGCATATTCCTCACTCTACCATTACCAACAAGCCAGGAGATCAACCCTGGTTCAATGAGGAGTGTAGAAGAGCATGCTGGGAGCACCAGGCGTACCTAAAAATGAGGTGCCAACCTGGTGAAGCTACAACTCAGGACTACATGCATGCTAAACAGCGGAAGCAACATGCTATAGACAGAGCTAAGCGATTCCACAACCAACGGATCAGATCAAAGCTCTGCAGTCCTGCCACATCCAGTCGTGAATGGTGGTGGACAATTAAACAACTAACGGGAGGAGGAGGCTCTGTAAACATCCCCATCCTCAATGATGGCGGAGTCCAGCACGTGAGTGCAAAAGACAAGGCTGAAGCGTTTGCAACCGTAGAGTCATAGAGTTATACAGCACGGATAGAGGCCCTTTGGCCCATCGTGTCCGCGCCAGCCATCAAGCCCAGTCTACTCTAATCCCATATTCCAGCATTTGGTCCGTAGCCTTGTATGCTATGGCATTTCAAGTGCTCATCCAAATGCTTCTTGAATGTTGTGAGGGTTCCTGCCTCCACAACCCTTTCAGACAGTGAGTTCCAGACTCCAACCACCCTCTGGGTGAAAAAGTTCTTTCTCAAATCCCCTCTAAACCTCCCGCCTTTTACCTTGAATCTATGTCCCCTTGTTATAGAACCCTCAACGAAGGGAAAAAGCTCCTTAGTATCCATCCTATCTGTGCCCCTCATAATTTTGTACACCTCAATCATGTCCCCACTCAGCCTCCTCTGCTCCAAGGAAAACAAACCCAATCTTCCCAGTCTCTCTTCATAGCTGAAGCGCTCCAGCCCTGGTAACATCCTGGTGAATCTCCTCTGCACCCTCTCCAAAGCGATCACATCCTTCCTGTAGTGTGGCGACCAGAACTGCACACAGTACTCCAGCTGTGGCCTAACCAGTGTTTTATACAGCTCCATCATAACCTCCTTGCTCTTATATTCTATGCCTCGGCTAATAAAGGCAAGTATCCCATATGCCTTCTTTACCACCTTATCTACCTGTTCCGCCGCCTTCAGGGATCTGTGAACTTGCACACCAAGATCCCTCTGACCCTCTGTCTTGCCTAGGGTCTTCCCATTCATTGTGTATTCCCTTGCCTTGTTAGTCCCTCCAAAGTGCATCACCTCGCACTTTTCTGGGTTAAATTCCATTTGCCACTGTTCCGCCCATCTGACCAACCCATCTATATCGTCCTGCAGACTGAGGCTATCCTCCTCGCTATTTACCACCCTACCAATTTTTGTATCATCAGCGAACTTACTGATCATACCTTTTACATTCATATCCAAGTCGTTAATGTAGACCACAAACAGCAAGGGACCCAGCACCGATCCCTGTGGTACCCCACTGGCCACAGGCTTCCAGTCACAAAAACAACCTTCGACCATCACCCTCTGCCTTCTGCCACTAAGCCAGTTTTGTATCCAAAGTGCCAAGGCACCCTGGATTCCATGGGCTCGTACCTTCTTGACCAGTCTCCTGTGGGGGACTTTATCGAAGGCCTTACTGAAATCCATGTATACCACATCCACTGCGTTACCCTCATCCACACGCCTAGTCACCCCCTCAAAAAATTCAATCAAATTAGTCAGACATGATCTTCCCTTGACAAAGCCATGTTGACTATCCCTGATTAATCCTTGCTTCTCCAAGTGGAGACTAATTTTGTCCTTCAGAATTTTTTCCAATAATTTTCCTACCACTGATGTTAGGCTCACTGGCCTGTAGTTCCCCGGTTTTTCCCTACTCCCCTTCTTGAATAATGGTACTACATTAGCGGTTCTCCAGTCCTCTGGCACATCCCCTGTGGCCAGAGAGGTTCTGAATATATGTGTCAGAGCCCCCGCAATCTCCTCCTTTGCCTCACACAGTAGCCTGGGATACATTTCGTCCGGGCCTGGGGATTTATCCATTTTTAGGCCTGCTAAAACCGCCAATACCTCCTCCCGCTCGATGTTAATATGTTCGAGTATATCACAGTCCCCCTGCCGTATTTCTATGTCTACATCGTCCTTCTCCATAGTGAAAACAGATGCAAAAAATTCATTTAGAACCCCTCCTACATCTGCCGGCTCCACACACAGATTGCCATTTTTTCCCGAGTCATCCTCTTACCCTTAATATACTTATAAAACATCTTAGGATTTTCCTTTATTTTGCTCGCCAGTGTTATTTCATGGCCCCTTCTTGATCTCCTAATTTCTTTTTTAAGTATCCCCCTGCACTTTTTGTACTCCTCTGGGGCTTCCTCCGTCTTTAGCCTTTTGTATCTGCCAAAAGCCCTCCTTTTTTTCCTAATCCATTCTCGTATATCCCCTGACATCCAAGGTTCCCTGGAGTTCTTGGAATCACCCTTGACCTTTACGGGAACATGTTGCCATTGTATGGTCTCAATCTCCCTTCTGAAAGACTCCCATTGCTCCGATGCGGATTTTCCTGCAAGCAGCTGATCCCAGTCCATTTTGGCCAGATCCTGCCTTATCCTATTAAAATCGGCCTTCCCCCAATTTAGAACCTTTATTTCCGGCCCCTCCCTGTCCTTTTCCATGACCACCTTAAATCTCACTGAATTATGGTCACTGTCACCAAAGTGCTCACCTACTAGCACTTCTTCCACTTGGCCGGCCATATTCCCTAGAATTAGGTCCAGTACCGCCCCCTCTCTTGTAGGACTTTCTACATGCTGGCTCAAAAAGCTCTCCTGGATGCACGTTAAGAATTTTGTACCCTCTAAGCCTTTTACACTCTGAGTATCCCAGTTAATATTGGGGAAGTTGAAATCCCCCACTATTATTACCCTATTATTTGCACAATTTTCTGAGATTTGCCTACATATCTGTTCCTCGATCTCCCCCTGACTGTTTGGGGGTCTATAGTACACTCCCATCAAAGTGCTTGCCCCCTTTTTGTTTTTAAGCTCCACCCATATGGCCTCATTTGAGGAACCTGCTAATATATCATCCCTCCTTATGGCAGTAATTGATTCTTTAATTAATATTGCGACCCCCCCACCTCTTATACCTCCCCCTCTGTCTCGCCTGAAGATTCTGTACCCCGGAATATTGAGCTGCCAGTCTTGCCCCTCCCTCAACCATGTCTCTGTGACAGCAACAATATCATACTCCCATGTGTTTATCAACACCTTCAGTTCATCCACCTTATTCGCAAGACTCCTCGCATTAAAATAGATGCCATCCAGCCTTGCCCTCACATATTTGCCCTGTCTTCCAAGCTGACTTGTTTTTTTTCTCGATATTTGGCTGCACATCACCCCCTATTGTAGCTCCACTCTGTATCCCATCCCATCTTCAGCCAGAAGTGCCGAGTGGATGATCCATCTCGGCCTCCTCCCAATATCCCCACCATCACAGAAGCCAGTCTTCAGACAATTCGATTCACTCCACGTGATATCAAGAAACGGCTGAGTGCACTGGATACAACAAAGGCTATGGGCCCCGATAACATCCCAGCTGTAGTGCTGAAGGCTTGTGCTCCAGAACTAGCTGCGCCTCTGGCCAAGCTGTTCCAGTACAGCTACAACACTGGCATCTACCCAACAATGTGGAAAATTGCCCAGGTCTGTCCTGTCGACAAAAAGCAGGACAAATCCAATCCGGCCAATTACCGCCCCATCAGTCCACTCTCAATCATCAGCAAAGTGATGGAAGGTGTCGTCGACAGTGCTATCAAGCGGCACTTACTCACCAATAACCTCCTCACCGATGCTCAGTTTGGGTTCCGCCAGGACCACTCGGCCCCAGACCTCATTACAGCCTTGGTCCAAACATGGACAAAAGAGCTGAATTCCAGAGGTGAGGTGAGAGTGACTGCCCTTGACATCAAGGCAGCATTTGACCGAGTGTGGCACCAAGGAGCCCGAGTAAAATTGAAGTCAATGGGAATCAGGGGGAAAACTCTCCAGTGGCTGGAGTCATACCGAGCAAAAGGAAGATGGTAGTGGTTGTTGGAGGCCAATCATCTCAGCCCCAGGACATTGCTGCAGGAGTTCCTCAGGGCAGTGTCCAAGGCCCAACCATCTTCAGCTGCTTCATCAATGACCTTCCCTCCATCATAAGGTCAGAAATGTTGATGCTCGCTGATGATTGCACAGTGTTCAGTTCCATTCGCAACCCCTCAGATAATGAAGCAGTCTGAGCCTGCATGCAGCAAGACCTGGACAACATCCAGGTTTGGGCTGATAAGTGGCAAGTAACATTCGCACCAGACAAGTGCCAGGCAATGACCATCTCCAACAAGAAAGGGTCTAACCACCTCCCCTTGACATGCAACGGCATTACCATCACCGAATCCCCCACCATCAACATCCTGGGGTTCACAATTGAGCAGAAACTTAACTGGACCAGCCATATAAATACTGTGGCTACAGGAGCAGGTCAGAGGCTGGGTATTCTGCGGTGAGTGACTCACCTCCTGACTCCCCAATGCCTTTCTACCATCTACAAGGCACAAGTCAGGAGTGTGATGGAATACTCTCCACTTGCCTGGATGAGTGCAGCTCCAACAACACTCAAGAAGCTCAACACCATCCAGGACAAAGCAGCCCGCTTGATTGGCACCCCATCCACCACCCTAAACATTCACTCCCTTCACCACCGGCGCACAGTGGCTGCAGTGTGTACCATCCACAGGATGCACTGCAGCAACTCGCCAAGGCTTCTTCGACAGCACCTCCCAAACCCACGACCTCTACCACCTAGAAGGACAAGAGCAGCAGGCACATGGGAACAACCCTCCAAGTCACACACAATCCCGACTTGGAAATATATCGCCGTTCCTTCATCGTCGCTGGGTCAGAATCCTGGAACTCCCTTCCTAACAGCACTGTGGGAGAACCTTCACCACACGGACTGCAGCGGTTCAAGAAGGCGGCTCACCACCACCTTCTCAAGGGCAATTTGGGATGGGCAATAAATGCCGGCCTCATCCCATGAATGCTTCAAAAAAAATATTAATGACTTGGACTTGGGTGTAGGTGGCACAATTTCTAAATTTGCGAAAATTGGAAGGCGAGTGAACAGTGAGGAGGATAGTGATGGACTTCAAGAGGAACAGAGATATCTGGAGTTAGATGTGCACAAATCATTGAAGGTGGCAGGGCAGATTGAGAAGGCGATTAAAAAAGCATACGGGATCCTGGGCTGACAGGAACATAGGAACAGGAGTAGGCCATTCAGCCCCTCGTGCCTGCTTCGCCATTTGATAAGATCATGGCTGATCTGTGATCTAACTCCATATACCTGCCTTTGGCCCATATCCCTTAATACCTTTGGTTGCCAAAAAGTTATCTATCTCAGATTTAAATTTAGCAATTGAGCTAGTATCAATTGCCGTTTGAGGAAGAGAGTTCCAAACTTCTACCACCCTTTGTGTGTAGAAATGTTTTCTAATCTCACTCCTGAAAGGTCTGGCTCTAATTTTTAGACTGTGCCCCCTACTCCTAGAATCCCCACCCAGCGGAAATAGTTTCTCTCTATCCACCCTATCTGTTCCCCTTAATATCTTATAAACTTTGATCAGATCACCCCTTAACCTTCGAAACTCTAGAGAATACAACCCCAATTTGTGTAATCTCTCCTCGTAACTTAACCCTTGAAGTCCGGGTATCATTCCAGTAAACCTACGCTGCACTCCCTCCAAGGCCAATATGTCCTTCCGAAGGTGCGGTGCCCAGAACTGCTCACAGTACTCCAGGTGCGGTCTAACCAGGGTTTTGTACAGCTGCAGCATAACTTCTGCCCCCTTGTACTCTGGTCCTCTAGATATAAAGGCCAGCATTCCATTAGCCTTATTGATTACTTTCTGCACCTGTTCATGACACTTCAATGATCGATGTACCTGAACCCCTAAGTCCCTTTGGACATCCACTGTTTTTAACTTTTTACCATTTAGAAAGTACCCTGTTCTATCCTTTTTTGATCCAAAGTGGATGACCTCACATTTGTCTACATTGAATTCCATCTGCCATAGTTTTGCCCATTCACCTAATCTATCAATATCCCTTTGTAATTTTATGTTTTCATCTACACTGCTGACAATGCCACCAATCTTTGTGTCATCGGCAAACTTAGATATGAGACTTTCTATGCCTTCATCTAAGTCGTTAATAAATATTGTGAATAATTGAGGCCCCAAGACAGATCCCTGCGAGACTCCACTAGTCACATCCTGCCAATGTGAGTACCTTCCCATTATCCCTACTCTCTGTCGCCTTTCGCTCAGCCAACTTCCTAACCAAGTCCGTACTTTTCCCTCGATTCCATGGGCTTCTATCTTAGCTAACAGTCTCTTATGTGGGACTTTATCAAATGCCTTCTGGAAGTCCATATAAATAACATCCATTGACATTCCCCTGTCCACTACTTTAGTCACCTCTTCAAAAAATTCAATCAGGTTTGTCAGGTACGACCTACCTTTCACAGATCCATGCTGGCTCTCTCTGATTAACTGAAAATTCTCGAGGTGTTCAGTCACCCTATCCTTAATTATAGACTCCAGCATTTTCCCCACAACAGATGTTGGGCTAACTGGTCCATAATTCCCTGGTTTCCCTCTCTCTCCTTTCTTAAAAAGCGGAGTGATATAAATAGCTTGATTTCAATGTGACGGGATGTTTTGTCACAGTCACATTTACTCGTTCCTTGTGCGAAGGAACAATTACTTCTCAGGTTTCTGAGCTGCTGACAGGTTTTCTAATTGCAGGCCGAGCTGTGAACCTGATGTAACATCACCAGAAGGAAAGAGCCTTAATTACATGCGAGAGGAGCCTTTGTTAATCCTTCTGCTCACAGCCAAACAAAGTTCCCTCAGTGTCTCAATCTCAGTCGTGGTTCAGTGGGCAGCACTTTTGCTTATTAGTTTGAAGGTCACTGGTTCGAGCCCCACTCCCGAGACTTGAGCACATAATCCAGGCTGACACTCCCAGTGCTGCACTGTCGGAGGGTCAGTACTGAGGGAGCGCTGCACTGTGGGAGGGTCAGTACTGAGGGAGTGCTGCACTGTCGGAGGGTCAGTACTGAGGGAGCGCTGCACTGTCGGAGGGTCAGTACTGAGGGAGTGCTGCACTGTCGGAGGGTCAGTACTGAGGGAGCGCTGCACTGTCGGAGGGTCAGTACTGAGGGAGCGCTGCACTGTGGGAGGGTCAGTACTGAGGGAGTGCTGCACTGTCGGAGGGTCAGTACTGAGGGAGCGCTGCACTGTGGGAGGGTCAGTACTGAGGGAGTGCTGCACTGTCGGAGGGTCAGTACTGAGGGAGTGCCGCACTGTCGGAGGGTCAGTACTGAGGGAGCGCTGCACTGTCGGAGGGTCAGTACTGAGGGAGTGCTGCACTGTCGGAGGGTCAGTACTGAGGGAGCGCTGCACTGTGGGAGGGTCAGTACTGAGGGAGTGCTGCACTGTCGGAGGGTCAGTACTGAGGGAGCGCTGCACTGTCGGAGGGTCAGTACTGAGGGAGTGCTGCACTGTCGGAGGGTCAGTACTGAGGGAGTGCTGCACTGTCGGAGGGTCAGTACTGAGGGAGCGCCGCACTGTCGGAGGGTCGGTACTGAGGGAGCGCTGCACTGTCGGAGGGTCAGTACTGAGGGAGTGCTGCACTGTCGGAGGGTCAGTACTGAGGGAGTGCTGCACTGTCGGAGGGTCAGTACTGAGGGAGCGCCGCACTGTCGGAGGGTCAGTACTGAGGGAGCGCTGCACTGTCGGAGGGTCAGTACTGAGGGAGCGCCGCACTGTCGGAGGGTCTGTACTGAGGGAGCGCTGCACTGTCGGAGGGTCAGTACTGAGGGAGCACCGCACTGTCGGAGGGTCAGTACTGAGGGAGCACCGCACTGTCGGAGGGTCTGTACTGTGGGAGCGCCGCACTGTCGGAGGGTCAGTACTGAGGGAGCGCTGCACTGTCGGAGGGTCAGTACTGAGGGAGCGCTGCACTGTCCGAGGGTCAGGACTGAGGCCCCATCTGCCCCCTCAGGTGGACGGAACAAGATCCCGTGGCCACTATTAGCAGAAAGTATATATTAATGATTTGGACTTGAATGTGGGGGGCATGATTAAGAAGTTTGCAGATGATACAAAAATTGTCCGTGTGGTTGATAGTGAGGAGGAAAGCTGTAGACTGCAGGAAGATATAAATGGACTGGTCAGATGGGCAGAAAAGTGGCAAATGGAATTCAATCCGGAGAAGTGTGAGGTAATGCATTTGGGGAGAGCAAACAAGGCAAGGGAATACACAATAAATGGGAGGATACTGAGAGGTGTAGAGGAAGTGAGGGACCTTGGAGTGCATGTCCACAGATCCCTGAAGGTAGCAGGACAGGTAGATAAGGTGGTTAAAAAGGCAAACGGGATACTTTCCTTTATGAGCCGAGGCATAGAATATAAGAGCAGGGAGGTTATGCTGGAACTGTATAAAACACTAGTTAGGTCACAGTTTGAGTACTGTGTACAGTTCTGGTCACCACATTACAGGAAGGATGTAATTGCACTAGAGAGGGTGCAGAGGAGATTTACGAGGATGTTGCCAGGACTGGAGAATTTTAGCTATGAGGAAAGATTGGATAGGCTGGGGTTGTTTTCTTCAGAACAGAGGAGGCTGAGGGGAGATTTAATTGAGGTATAAAATTATGAGGGACCGAGATAGAGTGGATAGGGAGGACCTATGTCCCTTAGCAGAGGGGTCAGTGATCAGGGGGCACAGATTTAAAGTAATTGGTAGAAGGATTAGAGGGGAGCTGAGGAGAAATGTTTTCACCCAGAGGGTGGTGGGGGTCTGGAACTCACTGCCTGAGAGGGTGGGAGAGGCAGAAACCCTCAACTCATTTAAAAAGTACCTGGATGTGCCCCTGAAGTGCTGTAACTACAGGGCTACGGACCAAGTGCTGGAAAGTGGGATTAGGCTGGGGGGCTCATGTTCGGCCGGCACGGACACGATGGGCTGAATGGCCTCCTTCTGTGTGGTAAATTTCTATGATTCTATGATTGGCTGGTGTATATTAACCCCTTGCTACCCAAAATATCGAGCTTATCAAACACAGAATTACATCGAATGTACAGCACAGAAACAGGCCATTCGGCCCCACTGGTCTATCCCGGTGTTTATGCTCCACACGAGCCTCCTCCCTCCCCTCTCCATCTCACCCTATCACCATATCCTTCTATTCCTTTCTCCCTCATGTGTTTATCGAGCTTCCCCTTAAATCCATCTCCACTATTCACCTCAACCTCTCCTTGTGGGAGTGAGTTCCACATTCTCACCACTCTCTGGGTAAAGAAGTTTCTCCTGAATTCCCGATTGGATTTATTAGTGACTCTCTCATATTTATGGCCCCGAGTTCTGGTCTCCCCCACAAGTGGAAACATTTTCTCTCCGTCTCCCCTATCGAACCCTTTCATAATCTTAAAGACCTCGATCAGGTCACCCCTCAGTCTTCTCTTTTCGAGAGAAAAGAGCCCCAGCCTGTTCAATCTCTCCTGATAGTTATAAACCCCTCAGTTCTGGGATCATCCTTGTGAATCTTTTTTACACCCTCTCCAGTGCCTCGATATCCTTTTTATAATATGGAGACCAGGACTGTTCACAGTGCACCAAGTGTGGTCTAATCAAGGTATATGGAGACCAGGACTGTTCACAATACTCCGAGTGTGGTCTAACCAAGGTATATGGAGACCAGGACTGTTCACAGTGCTCCGAGTGTGGTCTAACCAAGGTATATGGAGACCAGAACTGTTCACAGTGCTCCGAGTGTGGTCTAACCAAGGTATATGGAGACCAGGACTGTTCACAGTGCTCCGAGTGTGGTCTAACCAAGGTATATGGAGACCAGGACTGTTCACAGTGCTCCGAGTGTGGTCTAACCAAGGTATATGGAGACCAGGACTGTTCACAGTGCTCCGAGTGTGGTCTAACCAAGGTTCGATACAAGTTTAACATAACTTCTCTGCTTTTCAATTCTGTCTCTCCAGAAATGAACCCCAGTGTTTGCTTTTTTCAGAGGCCGAGAGTTAACGTGGTCACAGGTGTGGCTCAGTGGGTATCACTCTCACCACTGAATTAGGAAGGTTCTGGGCTCACATCCTGCTCCTGATGCTCTCACTTTAAGGCAATGTTTTGAGACTGGTAGGTTCTCATTATCGACCCCGACAAATCCTGAAGCGAACATGGGGGAGAATTCAGCTTCTCCTCTTCAAATAGTGACCATGGGATTTCTAACATCACCCACGGAGGGCAAGTGGGGCCTCCGTTTAACGTCTCATCAGAAAGACGGCACCTCCGATCATGCAGTGAGCCTTCAGTACTGTCCCTCCTACTGCCCGTGAGAGAGAGCAGCACTCCCTCAGTACTGACCCTCCGACAGTGCAGCGCTCCCTCAGTACTGACCCTCCGACAGTGCAGCACTCCCTCAGTACTGACCCTCCGACAGTGCAGCACTCCCTCAGTACTGACCCTCCGACAGTGCAGCACTCCCTCAGTACTGACCCTCCGACAGTGCAGCACTCCCTCATTACAGACCCTCCGACAGTGCAGCGCTCCCTCAGTACTGACCCTCCGACAGTGCGGCACTCTCTCAGTACTGACCCTCCGACAGTGCAGCACTCCCTCAGTACTGACTCTCCGACAGTGCAGCACTCCCTCAGCACTGACCCTCCGACAGTGCAGCACTCCCTCAGCACTGACCCTCCCACAGTGCGGCGCTCCCTCAGCACTGACCCTCCGACAGTGCAGCGCTCCCTCAGTACTGACCCTCCCACAGTGCAGCGCTCCCTCAGTACTGACCCTCCGACAGTGCGGCACTCCCTCAGTACTGACCCTCCCACAGTGCGGCACTCCCTCAGTACTGACCCTCCGACAGTGCAGCGCTCCCTCAGTACTGACCCTCCGACAGTGCAGCTCTCCCTCAGTACTGACCCTCCGACAGTGCAGCACTCCCTCAGTACTGACTCTCCGACAGTGCAGCACTCCCTCAGCACTGACCCTCCGACAGTGCAGCACTCCCTCAGTACTGACCCTCCGACAGTGCAGCGCTCCCTCAGTACTAACCCTCCGACAGTGCAGCACTCCCTCAGCACTGACCCTCCGACAGTGCAGCGCTCCCTCAGTACTGACCCTCCGACAGTGCAGCACTCCCTCAGTACTGACCCTCCGACAGTGCGGCACTCCCTCAGTACTGTACTGGGAGTGTCGGCCTGGATTATGGGCTCAGGTTTCTGGAACGTGGCGTGATCCCACGACCTCCTGACTCCGAGGGAGTATTTTACCCACTGATCCACAGCTAACACTGCAGCTCGAAACTTGAAAGTGAAAGTGAGTTGTTGAATGAAGATTATTGATGTTTTATTTGTGATGAGTGCAGTCAGAATCTTGGGTTCCACAGAACAGCCTGAAATTTGGATTTTTAATTGGTAGAATATGATCTGTTTGTGCTTCGGGCAATGCAGGTAGAGTTTTGTAATGTCAGGATGATAGAAATCAGACTGAAACATAATAGAGAGAGTTCGCTGGAGAGCCGTCTGAATATGAATAAAGAGCAGTGGGAATCACTGCAGTCAGCACAGGTTACAGTGGGAGATTGCGTCAGTCTTATAAATGCCACATTATAAGGCTCCAGTATATAATCATAGAATCGTACAGCACAGGGGGAGGCCATTTGGCCCATCGTGCCTGTGCCGGCTCTTTGAAAGATCTATCCAATTAGTCCCACTCCCCCGCTCTTTCCCCAAAGCCCTGAAAATTTTTCTTTTTCACGTTTATATTTTACCAATTCCCTTAAATCTGTGTCCTCTGGTCACCGACCCTCCTGCCACTGGAAACAGTTTCTCCTTATTTACTCTATCAAAACCCTTCATGATTTTGAACCCCTCGATTAAATCTCCCCTTAACCTTCTCTGCTCTGAGGAGAACAATCCCAGCTTAAGAACATAAGAACATAAGAAATTGGAGCAGGAGTAGGCCAATCGGCCCCTCGAGCCTGCTCCGCCATTCAATAAGATCATGGCTGATAGAGATTCTCCAGTCTCTCCCCATAACTGGAGTCCCTCATCCCTGGTCCCACTCTAGTAAATCTCCTCTGCACCCTCTCCAAGGCCGTCACATCCTTCCTAAAGTGCGGTGCCCAGAATTGGACACAATTCTCCAGCTGGGGTCTAACCCGTGTTTTATAAAGGTTTAGTATAACTTCCTTACTTTTGTACTCTGTGCCTCTATTAATAAAGCCCAGGATCCCGTGTGCTTTTTTAACAACCTTCTCACCTTGTCCTGCCACCTTCACAGATTTGTGTACATCCACCCCCAGGTCTCTCTGAACCCCCTTTAAAATTGGACCATTTAGTTTATTTTGCCTCTCCTCATTCTTCCTACCAAAATATATCACTTCACAATTCTAGTGCCCTGGGATTTTCCCGCCCACCTCAGAGGGCAGAAAGGGCCTGGGTTTATCGTCTCATTCCATCGACCCGAGCCAGCACACCTTTCATTATGTAGAAAGGCCGTTCCGAAATGCAGACACTCTGAGCCCATGTGACAGTGAGAGCCCTGCCGAGGATTGATCAGCCGGCTTGCTGCCATTTGCAGGGCTGCAGGAACCAGAGGGATTTCAAACTCTCACTGCAACCATTCTCCACAGACATTCAGAGGATGAGAGCATTGATATGAGTTTCAGGCCACTGAACTGGTCAAACTCCGTCTGCAACTGAGCGCTGAGTTCAGCCGGTCTCAGTCCTGCCTCAGTGGGCAGCTCACTCACCTCCGAGTTTGAGGCTGGGGAGTCCCACTCCAGAGACTTCAGCACCCGAGGGAGTCCCACTCCAGAGACTTCAGCACCCGAGGGCGTGCTGCACTGTCGGAGGGTCAGTAGTGAGGGAGTGCTGCACTGTCGGAGGGTCAGTACTGAGGGAGCGCTGCACTGTCGGAGGGTCAGTACTGAGGGAGTGCTGCACTGTCGGAGGGTCAGTACCGAGGGAGTGCTGCACTGTCGGAGGGTCAGTACTGAGGGAGTGCTGCACTGTCGGAGGGTCAGTACTGAGGGAGTGCTGCACTGTCGGAGGGTCAGTAGTGAGGGAGTGCTGCACTGTCGGAGGGTCAGTACTGAGGGAGCGCCGCACTGTCGGAGGGTCAGTACTGAGGGAGTGCTGCACTGTCGGAGGGTCAGTACTGAGGGAGTGCTGCACTGTCGGAGGGTCAATACTGAGGGAGTGCTGCACTGTCGGAGGGTCAGTACTGAGGGAGTGCTGCACTGTCGGAGGGTCAGTACTGAGGGAGTGCTGCACTGTCGGAGGGTCAGTACTGAGGGAGCGCCGCACTGTCGGAGGGTCAGTACTGAGGGAGTGCTGCACTGTCGGAGGGTCAGTACTGAGGGAGTGCTGCACTGTCGGAGGGTCAGTACTGAGGGAGTGCTGCACTGTCGGAGGGGCAGTACTGAGGGAGCGCTGCACTGTCGGAGGGTCAATACTGAGGGAGCGCGGCACTGTCGGAGGGTCAGTACCGAGGGAGCGCTGCACTGTCGGAGGGTCAGTACTGAGGGAGTGCTGCACTGTCGGAGGGTCAGTACTGAGGGAGTGCTGCACTGTCGGAGGGTCAGTACTGAGGGAGTGCTGCACTGTCGGAGGGTCAGTACTGAGGGAGCGCTGCACTGTCGGAGGGTCAGTACTGAGGGAGCGCTGCACTGTCGGAGGGTCAGTACTGAGGGAGCGTCGTAGTGTCGGAGTTGCCGTCTTTTGGATGAGATGTTTAATTGAGGCCCCATCTGCCCTCTCAGGTGGATATAAAAGATTCCACGGCCACTACTTCAAAGAAGAGCAGGGGGAGTTCTCGCCCGTGTCCTGGGCCAATATTTATCCCTCACCCAACATCGCTGAAGCAGATTATCTGGTCATTATCTCAGTGCTGTTTGTGGGATCTTGCTGTGTGCAGATTGGTTGTTGTGTTCCTTACATTACAACAGTGACTGTTTCAAAAGTACTTCATTGGCCGTAAAGCACTTTGGGTATATTTCAAGATTTTCTCCAATTCCCTTTTGAAAGTTATTATTGAATCTGCTTCCCCCGCCCTTTCAGGCAGCACATTCCAGATCAGAACAACTCGCTGTGAAAAAAACATTCTCCTCATCTCCCCTCTGATTCTTTATCTAATTACCTTAAATCTGTGTCCTCTGGTCACCGACCCTCCTGCCACTGGAAACAGTTTCTCCTTATTTACTCCATCAAAACCCTTCATGATTTTGAACCCCTCGATTAAATCTCCCCTTAACCTTCTCTGCTCTAAGGAGAACAATCCCAGCTTCTCCAGTCTCCCCACATAACTGAAGTCCCTCATCCCCGGTCCCATTCTAGTAAATCTCCTCCGCACCCTCTCCAAGGCCGTCACATCCTTCCTAAAGTGCGGTGCCCAGAATTGGACACAATATTGGCCCAAAAATTGCTTTTAAAATAATGTAGAGCCGAACCGTGCTCACCGATATTTGCGGTGTAATGGGAGGGCAAGTTCTGATGACCGTACACGCACAGTCAAACACCGAAATCCAGAACTTGCTCTGCCTGGTTCACCGGTGATTTGACAGCTTCGCCTTAAAGGGACCCTGCTGGCTGCAATCAATGGAATCAATGGACCAGTGCCAACTTGCTCTCGTGCCCAGGTGGAATTGCAAATAGGAACATAGGAACATATGTTACATCCTTGTTCAAAAGAGGGTGTAAGGATAAACCCAGCAACTACAGGTCAGTCAGTTTAACCTCAGTGGTGGGGAAACTTTTAGAACCGATAATCCGGGACAGAATTAACAGTCACTTGGACGAGTGAGGATTGATTAGGGAAAGCCAGCACGGATTTGTTAAAGGCAAATTGTGTTTAACTAACCTGACAGAGTGTTTTGATGAGGTAATATGGTTGATGTGGTGTATATGGACTTTCAAAAGGCGTTTGATAAAGTGCCGCACGGCAGGCTTATCATCAAGATTGAAGCCCTTGGAATAACAGGGTCAGTAGCAGCATGGATACAGAATTGGCTAAGGGACAGGAAACAGAGAGTAGTGGTGAACGGTTGTTTTTCGGACTGGAGGGAGGTGTACAGTGGTGTTCCCCAGGGGTCGGTGCTGGGACCACTGCTTTTCTTGATATATATTAATGACTTGGACTTGGGTGTACAGGGCACAATTTCAAAATTTGCAAAACTTGGAAGTGTAGTGAACAGTGAGGAGGATAGTGATAGACTTCAAGAGGATATAGACAGGCTGGTGGAATGGGCGGACATGTGGCAGATGAAATTTAACGCAGAAAAGTCTGAAATGATACATTTTGGTACGTAGAATGGGGAGAGGCAATATAAACTAGAGGGCACAACTCTAAAAGTGTTGCAGGAACAGAGAGACCTGGGGGTATATGTGCACAGGTCGTTGAAGTTGGCAGGGCAGGTTGAGAAGGCGGTTAAAAAAGCATACGGGGTCCTGGGCTTAGAGGAAAAACGAAACATCGGAATATAGAAACAGGAGTAGGCCATTCAGCCCCTCGTGCCTGCTCCGCCATTTGATAAGATCATGGCTGATCTGTGATCTAACTCCATATACCTGCCTTTGGCCCATATCCCTTAATACCTTTGGTTGCCAAAAAGCTATCTATCTCAGATTTAAATTTAGCAATTGAGCTAGTATCAATTGCCGTTTGTGGAAGAGAGTTCCAAACTTCTACCACCCTTTGTGTGTAGAAATGTTTTCTAATCTCACTCCTGAAAGGTCTGGCTCTAATTTTTAGACTGTGCCCCCTACTCCTAGAATCCCCAACCAGCGGAAATAGTTTCTCTCTATCCACCCTATCCGTTCCCCTTAATATCTTATAAACTTCGATCAGATCACCCCTTAACCTTCGAAACTCCAGAGAATACAACCCCAATTTGTGTAATCTCTCCTCGTAACTTAACCCTTGAAGTCCGGGTATCATTCCAGTAAACCTACGCTGCACTCCCTCCAAGGCCAATATGTCCTTCCGAAGGTGCGGTGCCCAGAACTGCTCACAGTACTCCAGTGCGGTCTAACCAGGGTTTTGTATAGCTGCAGCATAACTTCTGCCCCCTTGTACTCCAGTCCTCTAGATATAAAGACCAGCATTCCATTAGCCTTATTGATTATTTTCTGCACCTGTTCATAACACTTCAATGATCGATGTACCTGAACCCCTCAGTCCCTTTGGACATCCACTGTTTTTAACTTTTTACCATTTAGAAAGTACCCTGTTCTATCCTTTTTTGATCCAAAGTGGATGACCTCACATTTGTCTACATTGAATTCCATTTGCCACAGATTTGCCCATTCACCTAATCTATCAATATCCCTTTGTAATTTTATGTTTTCATCTACACTGCTTACAATGCCACCAATCTTTGTGTCATCGGCAAACTTAGATATGAGACTTTCTATGCCTTCATCTAAGTCGTTAATAAATATTGTGAATAATTGAGGCCCCAAGACAGATCCCTGCGAGACTCCACTAGTCACATCCTGTCAATGTGAGTACCTTCCCATTATCCCGACTCTCTGTCGCCTTTCACTCAGCCAACTTCCTAACCAAGTCCGTACTTTTCCCTCAATTCCATGGGCTTCTATCTTAGCTAACAGTCTCTTATGTGGGACTTTATCAAATGCCTTCTGGAAGTCCAGATAAATAACATCCATTGACATTCCCCTGTCCACTACTTTAGTCACCTCTTCAAAAAAAATTCAATCAGGCACGACCTACCTTTTACAAATCCATGCTGGCTCTCCCTGATTAACTGAAAATTCTCGAGGTGTTCAGTCACCCTATCCTTAATTATCGACTCCAGCATTTTCCCCACAACAGATGTTAGGCTAACTGGTCTATAATTCCCTGGTTTCCCTCTCTCTCCTGTCTATGTGCAATTTTCCAATCTAGAGGGACAGTTCCTGAATCTAGAGAACTTTGAAAGATTATAGTTAGGGCATCTGCAATGTGCTCACCTACTTCCTTTAAAACCCTGGGATGGAAACCATCTGGTCCTGGGGATTTGTCACTCTTCAGTGCTATTATTTTCTTCATTACTGTTGCTTTACTTATGTTAATTTTATCAAGTCCCTGTCCCCGATTCAATATTAGTTTTCTTGGGATTTCCGGCATGCTATCCTCTTTTTCGACTGTAAATACTGACGCAAAGTAATTGTTCAACATGTCCGCCATTTCCCCATTGTCAATGACAATATCCCCACTTTCAGTTTTTAAGGGGCCAACACTGCTCCTGACCACCCTCTTTTTCCAAATATAACTATAAAAGTTCTTCGTATTGGTTTTGATATCCCTTGCAAGTTTCTTTTCATACTCTCTTTTTGTAGCTCTTACTGTCTGTTTTGTGACCCTTTGTTGATCTTTGCATCTTTCCCATTCGCCAGGATCTGTGCCATTTTTTGCCTTTTTGTATGCCCTTTCCTTCTGTCTTATACTGTCCCTTACCTCTTTAGTTGTCCATGGCTGTTTTTTTTGGCAAGTAGAGTTCTTGCCCCTCAGGGGTATAAACCGATTCTGTATCACGTTAAATGTTTCTTTAAACATTTCCCACTGATCATCAGTCGTTTTACCCATTAACAGATTTGCCCAGTTTACTGTGGACAGTCTCTGTCTCATCCCATTGAAGTCGGCCTTACCCAAGTCTAGAATCTTAGCAGCTGATTCACTTTTTTCCCTTTCAAACACTACATTGAACTCGATCATGTTATGATCACTATTGGATAGATATTCACGCACAGTTAAGCCGTTAACTAAATCTGGTTCATTGCTCATTACTAAATCTAGTATGACTTGCCCCCTTGTTGCCTCTAGGACATCCTGCTGTAGAAAACTATCCCGGACACACTCAAGAAATTCACTACCTTTCTGACAGTTGCTCGTCTGCTTTTCCCAATCTATGTAAAGGTTAAAGTCCCCCATTAAGACCACTATGCCTTTCTTACACGCTTGTCTAATCTCTGCATTTATACAATCTAGCACTTCAGAGCTGCTGCCAGGGGTCCGATACACAACTCCCACTATAGTCTTAGATCCTTTCCTATTTCTCAATTCAACCCATAAGGTCTCTGTTGGCTTCTCACCTCTCGTTATATCCTCCTTTATCATTGAAGTGATTTCATCTCCAATCACTAAGGCTACTCCTCCCCCTCTTCCATTTTCCCTATCTTTCCTGTAGACCTTATAACCCGGTATATTTAGTTCCCAATCCTGACCATCCTGCAGCCATGTCTCAGTAATAGCTATCATGTCATACCCTCCAATTTGAATTTGAACCTGTAGTTCATTTAATTTATTCCTTATACTCCGTGCATTTGTATATAGAACTCTTAGTTGGGACACACACCCTAGCCTGACCTTCAGCTTTGATGCTGGGTTAATCGCCTTACGCCTTCTAGTTTTTATTTTATCTGTCGTGCCTAAAGTACACTTTCTTTCCACTGCTCTACGCTTTTCCCTTTCACTTGTTCTTGAACAACTGTTTGTCCTATTTGTATTGTAGATTTCCCCTGGGTCTTCCCCTCTCTTGCTGCTCTCAACTTTACTCCCTTCTGACTCCCTGGTCAGGTTCCCATCCCCCTGCCACTCTAGTTTAAACCTTCCCCAACAGCACTAGCAAACCCATGAAGAATTCAATGAAGTTAATCAAACATGATTTTCCTTTAAGAAATCCGTGCTGACTTTCATTTATTAGCCCAGACTTTTCCAAGTGACAATTAATTTTGTCCCGGATTATTGTCTCTAAAAGTTTCCCCACCACCGACGTTAGACTGACCGGCCTGTAATTACTGGGTTTATCCCTCTCCCCTTTTTTGAACAGGGGTGTAATATTTGCAATCCTCAGTCCTCCGGCACCTTCCCCGTATCTAAGGAGGATTGGAAGATTGTGGCCAGAGCCTCCGCAATTTCCACCCTTACTCCCCTCAGTAACCTGGGATACATCCCGTCTGGACCGGCTCTGAACGTAGTGATGGAGTAATCGGCTTCCTGATGGTCACAGAGGGCCCTGAATGAGCCAGCTTTGGCTCAGTTTAATCGTATTGGAGGTAAACTGCACTCAGTTACATTTAAACCTCCCACACATGAAAAACAAAATTGATGCTGTAACGATGATATTTTTGCTGATCAGATGGACTGGGAGTGGAGAGAGATGTGATTGAATTCGTCACCGAGAATGAAGTGGTTCACTTTAAGAGGCACATTTTGGATGCTGATCATTTGACATTTAAAGGTCACTCCTGCTGATGTAACTCTTTATATTAATGACTTGGATGAAGGAATAGAGAGCCGTGTATCTCAGTTTGCTGACGACACTAAGTTAGGTGACACAGTAAATAGTGTAGATTGGGAGCAGAAAGTTGCAAAGGGACATTGGTCGATTCAGTGAGTGGGACAAAACTGGGGCAGATGGAGTTCAATGTGGGGAAGTGTGAGGTCATTCACTTTGGACCAAAGAAAGATCGATCAGAGTATTTTCTAAATGGTGAGAAGCCGGGAACTGTGGAGGAGCAGAGAGATTTAGGGGTCCAAGTACAGAAATCACTAAACACCAGTGGACAGGTACAAAAAATAATTAAAAAGGCCAATGGAATGTTGGCCTTTATCTCGGGGGCTGGAATACAAAGGGGAGGAAGTGATGTTCCAGCTGTGCAGAGCTCTGGTCAGACCACATCTGGAGACTGGGTTCAGTTCTGGGCCCCGCCCCTCAGGAAGGATAGATTGGCCCAGAATGATACCGGGGATTAAAGGGTTAAATTACGAGGACAGGTTGCAGAGACTGGGCTTGTATTCCCTCGAGTTTAGAAGATTGAGGGGTGATCTAATCGAGGTGTTTAAGATGATTAAAGGATTCGATCGGGTCGATGGAGAGAAACTATTTCCTCTGGTGGGAGAGTCCAGAACAAGGGGGAATAATCTTAAAATGAGAGCTCGGCCGTTCAGGGGTGATGTCAGGAAGCATTTCTTCACACAAAGGGGAGTGGGAATCTGGAACTCTCAACCGAAATTTTCAAATCTGAGATTGATCGATTTTTGTTGGGTGAGGGGATTAAGGGTTACGGAATCGGAGTGGGTAAAAGGCGTTAAGATACAGATCAGCCGTGATCTAATTGAATATTGGAACAGACTCGAGGGGCTGAATGGCCTCCTCCTGTTCCTATCCTAACATAGTATCATTGTAGGTACAGCACAGAAAGAAGCCATTCAGCCCATCGTGCCTGTGCCGACTCTTTGAAAGATCTATCCGATTAGTCCCACTCCCCTGCCCTTTCCCCAAAGACCTGTGAATTTTTCCCCTTCAAGTATTTATCCAATTCCCTTTTGAAAGTTATTATTGAATCTGCTTCCACCGCCCTTTCAGGCAGCACATTCCAGATCAGAACAACTCGCTGCGTAAAAAAACATTCTCCTCATCTCCCCTCTGGCTCTTTTACCAATTCCCTTAAATCTGTGTCCTCTGGTCACCGACCCTCCTGTCACTGGAAACAGTTTCTCCTTATTTACTCTATCAAAACCCCTCATAGACGATGATGAAAAAAAGAAAAAAGTTTCGTTCTGACGACACACAATAAAGGCTTGCCCTGTATCAGAGGGAGGGAGTGTCCCCTTAAAACAACCCATCTTATCACAGGGAGTGTCCCCTTAAAACAACCCATCTTATCACAGGGAGTGTCCCCTTAAAACAACCCATCCTATCACAGGGAGTGTCCCCTTAAAACAACCCATCCTATCACAGGGAGTGTCCCCTTAAAACAACCCATCTTATCACAGGGAGTGTCCCCTTAAAACAACCCATCTTATCACAGGGAGTGTCCCCTTAAAACAACCCATCTTATCACAGGGAGTGTCCCCTTAAAACAACCCATCCTATCACAGGGAGTGTCCCCTTAAAACAACCCATCCTATCACAGGGAGTGTCCCCTTAAAACAACCCATCTTATCACAGGGAGTGTCCCCTTAAAACAACCCATCTTATCACAGGGAGTGTCCCCTTAAAACAACCCATCTTATCACAGGGAGTGTCCCCTTAAAACAACCCATCCTATCACAGGGAGTGTCCCCTTAAAACAACCCATCCTATCACAGGGAGTGTCCCCTTAAAACAACCCATCCTATCACAGGGAGTGTCCCCTTAAAACAACCCATCCTATCACAGGGAGTGTCCCCTTAAAACAACCCATCCTATCACAGGGAGTGTCCCCTTAAAACAACCCATCCTATCACAGGGAGTGTCCCCTTAAAACAACCCATCCTATCACAGGGAGTGTCCCCTTAAAACAACCCATCCTATCACAGGGAGTGTCCCCTTAAAACAACCCATCCTATCACAGGGAGTGTCCCCTTAAAACAACCCATCCTATCACAGGGAGTGTCCCCTTAAAACAACCCATCCTATCACAGGGAGTGTCCCCTTAAAACAACCCATCCTATCACAGGGAGTGTCCCCTTAAAACAACCCATCCTATCACAGGGAGTGTCCCCTTAAAACAACCCATCCTATCACAGGGAGTGTCCCCTTAAAACAACCCATCTTATCACAGGGAGTGTCCCCTTAAAACAACCCATCCTATCACAGGGAGTGTCCCCTTAAAACAACCCATCTTATCACAGGGAGTGTCCCCTTAAAACAACCCATCCTATCACAGGGACTCACAGAGAGTGCGGGAAGATCATCCTATTTCTGATCTCGTACGACACGCATCAAAAGATATTAAAATAAATGGAATAATTTAAGCGAGATCAATTCTGAATTTGTTGACTAATTATAGTCTGAACAATTGGGAAAATGTTTCTGTTAAATTGAATTAAGATCAAAAACCAATCTGGGCTCTCGGCTGTTCAGTGTTCACCAGCGAGGAACGATCATGACCTCAACTCAATCTTCAGCATTTCAACCACCGTTATCTCTCTCTGTGGTTCCGTGTCTCACACCCTGCCTCACCCTCTCTCTCTGTGGTTCCGTGTCTCACACCCTGCCTCACCCTCTCTCCCTGTGGTTCCGTGTCTCACACCCTGCCTCACCCTCTCTCTCTGTGGTTCCGTGTCTCACACCCTGCCTCACCCTCTCTCTCTGTGGTTCCGTGTCTCACACCCTGCCTCACCCTCTCTCTCTGTGGTTCCGTGTCTCACACCCTGCCTCACCCTCTCTCCCTGTGGTTCCGTGTCTCACACCCTGCCTCACCCTCTCTGTGGTTCCGTGTCTCACACCCTGCCTCACCCTCTCTCCCTGTGGTTCCGTGTCTCACACCCTGCCTCACCCTCTCTCCCTGTGGTTCCGTGTCTCACACCCTGCCTCACCCTCTCTCCCTGTGGTTCCGTGTCTCACACCCTGCCTCACCCTCTCTCTCTGTGGTTCCGTGTCTCACACCCTGCCTCACCCTCTCTCTCTGTGGTTCCATGTCTCACACCCTGCCTCACCCTCTCTCTCTGTGGTTCCGTGTCTCACACCCTGCCTCACCCTCTCTCCCTGTGGTTCCGTGTCTCACACCCTGCCTCACCCTCTCTCTCTGTGGTTCCGTGTCTCACACCCTGCCTCACCCTCTCTCTCTGTGGTTCCGTGTCTCACACCCTGCCTCACCCTCTCTCTCTGTGGTTCCGTGTCTCACACCCTGCCTCACACTCTCTCCCTGTGTCTGTCTCTCTGCCTCACACACTCTCTCTCTCTCTCTGTCTGTCTGTGTCCCTCTCCATGTCCCTCTCCGTGTCCCTTTCTCTCTCTCTCTCTCTCTGGGACCTGTCTCTCTCTCTCTCTGGGACCTGTCTCTCTCTCTCTCTCTCTCTCTGGGACCTGTCTCTCTCTCTCTCTCTCTCTCTGGGACCTGTCTCTCTCTCTCTCTCTCTGGGACCTGTCTCTCTCTCTCTCTCTCTCTCTCTCTGGGACCTGTCTCTCTCTCTCTCTCTCTCTCTGGGACCTGTCTCTCTCTCTCTCTCTCTCTCTGGGACCTGTCTCTCTCTCTCTCTCTGGGACCTGTCTCTCTCTCTCTCTCTGGGACCTGTCTCTCTCTCTCTCTCTGGGACCTGTCTCTCTCTCTCTCTCTCTCTGGGACCTCTCTCTCTCTCTCTCTCTCTGGGATCTGTCTCTCTCTCTCTCTCTCTCTGGGACCTGTCTCTCTCTCTCTCTCTCTCTGGGACCTGTCTCTCTCTCTCTCTCTGGGACATGTCTCTCTCTCTCTCTCTCTCTCTCTCTCTGAGACCTGTCTCTCTCTCTCTCTCTCTCTCTGGTACCTGTCTCTCTCTCTCTCTCTGGGACCTGTCTCTCTCTCTCTCTCTCTCTCTCTCTGGGACCTGTCTCTCTCTCTCTCTCTCTCTCTGGGACCTGTCTCTCTCTCTCTCTCTCTCTCTGGGACCTGTCTCTCTCTCTCTCTCTCTCTCTCTGGGACCTGTCTCTCTCTCTCTCTCTCTCTCTCTGGGACCTGTCTCTCTCACTCTCTCTCTCTGGGACCTCTCTCTCTCTCTCTGTCTCTCTCTGGGACTCTCTCTCTCTCTCTGTCTCTCTCTCTCTCTGGGACCTGTCTCTCTCTCTCTCTCTCTCTCTCTCTGGGACCTGTCTCTCTCTCTCTCTCTCTCTCTGGGACCTGTCTCTCTCTCTCTCTCTCTCTGGGACCTGTCTCTCTCTCTCTCTCTGGGACCTGTCTCTCTCTCTCTCTCTCTCTGGGACCTGTCTCTCTCTCTCTCTCTCTCTCTGGGACCTGTCTCTCTCTCTCTCTCTCTCTGGGACCTGTCTCTCTCTCTCTCTCTCTCTGGGACCTGTCTCTCTCTCTCTCTCTCTCTCTGGGACCTGTCTCTCTCTCTCTCTCTCTCTGGGACCTGTCTCTCTCTCTCTCTCTCTCTCTCTCTCTGGGACCTGTCTCTCTCTCTCTCTCTCTCTGGGACCTGTCTCTCTCTCTCTCTCTGGGACCTGTCTCTCTCTCTCTCTCTCTGGACCTGTCTCTCTCTCTCTCTCTCTGGGACCTGTTCTCTCTCTCTCTCTCTCTGGGACCTGTCTCTCTCTCTCTCTCTCTGGGACCTGTCTCTCTCTCTCTCTCTGGGACCTGTCTCTCTCTCTCTCTCGCTCTCTCTGGGACCTGTCTCTCTCTCTCTCTCTCTCTCTGGGACCTGTCTCTCTCTCTCTCTCTGGGACCTGTCTCTCTCTCTCTCTCTCTCTCTGGGACCTGTCTCTCTCTCTCTCTCGCTCTCTCTGGGACCTGTCTCTCTCTCTCTCTCTCTCTCTGGGACCTGTCTCTCTCTCTCTCTGGGACCTGTCTCTCTCTCTCTCTCTCTCTCTCTGGGACCTCTCTCTCTCTCTCTCTCTCTCTCTGGGACCTGTCTCTCTCTCTCTCTCTCTCTCTCTCTCTGGGACCTGTCTCTCTCTCTCTCTCTCTCTCTCTGGGACCTGTCTCTCTCTCTCTCTCTCTCTGGGACCTGTCTCTCTCACTCTCTCTCTCTCTGGGACCTGTCTCTCTCTCTCTCTCTCTCTCTCTCTGGGACCTGTCTCTCTCTCTCTCTCTCTCTGGGACCTGTCTCTCTCTCTCTCTCTCTCTCTGGGACCTGTCTCTCTCTCTCTCTCTCTCTCTGGGACCTGTCTCTCTCTCTCTCTCTCTGGGACCTGTCTCTCTCTCTCTCTCTCTCTCTCTCTGGGACCTGTCTCTCTCTCTCTCTCTCTCTCTCTCTGGGACCTGTCTCTCCTCTCTCTCTCTCTCTCTCTCTGGGACCTGTCTCTCTCTCTCTCTCGCCCCCTGTCCCTCCCTCTCTCTCGCCCCCTGTCCCTCCCTCTCTCTCGCCCCCTGTCCCTCCCTCTCTCTCGCCCCCTGTCCCTCCCTCTCTCTCGCCCCCTGTCTCTCCCTCTCTCTCGCTCCCTGTCTCTCCCTCTCTCTCGCCCCCTGTCTCTCCCTCTCTCTCGACCCCTGTCCCTCCCTCTCTTTCGCCCCCTGTCCCTCCCTCTCTCTCGACCCCTGTCCCTCCCTCTCTCTCGACCCCTGTCCCTCCCTCTCTCTCGCCCCCTGTCCCTCCCTCTCTCTCGCCCCCTGTCCCTCCCTCTCTCTCGCCCCCTGTCCCTCCCTCTCTCTCGCCCCCTGTCCCTCCCTCTCTCTCGCCCCCTGTCCCTCCCTCTCTCTCGACCCCTGTCCCTCCCTCTCTCGCCCCCTGTCCCTCCCTCTCTCGCCCCCTGTCCCTCCCTCTCTCTCGCCCCCTGTCCCTCCCTCTCTCTCGCCCCCTGTCCCTCTCTCCCTCTCTCTCGCCCCCTGTCCCTCCCTCTCTCTCGCCCCCTGTCCCTCCCTCTCTCTCGCCCCCTGTCCCTCCCTCTCTCTCGCCCCCTGTCCCTCCCTCTCTCTCGCCCCCTGTCCCTCCCTCTCTCTCGCCCCCTGTCCCTCCCTCTCTCTCGCCCCCTGTCCCTCCCTCTCTCTCGCCCCCTGTCCCTCCCTCTCTCTCGCCCCCTGTCCCTCCCTCTCTCTCGCCCCCTGTCCCTCCCTCTCTCTCGACCCCTGTCCCTCCCTCTCTCTCGACCCCTGTCCCTCCCTCTCTCTCGCCCCCTGTCCCTCCCTCTCTCTCGCCCCCTGTCCCTCCCTCTCTCTCGCCCCCTGTCCCTCCCTCTCTCTCGCCCCCTGTCCCTCCCTCTCTCTCGCCCCCTTTCCCTCCCTCTCTCTCGCCCCCTGTCCCTCCCTCTCTCTCGCCCCCTGTCCCTCCCTCTCTCTCGCCCCCTGTCCCTCCCTCTCTCTCGCCCCCTGTCCCTCCCTCTCTCTCGCCCCCTGTCTCTCCCTCTCTCTCGCTCCCTGTCTCTCCCTCTCTCTCGCCCCCTGTCTCTCCCTCTCTCTCGACCCCTGTCCCTCCCTCTCTTTCGCCCCCTGTCCCTCCCTCTCTCTCGCCCCCTGTCTCTCCCTCTCTCTCGACCCCTGTCCCTCCCTCTCTCTCGCCCCCTGTCTCTCCCTCTCTCTCGCCCCCTGTCCCTCCCTCTCTCTCGCCCCCTGTCCCTCCCTCTCTCTCGCCCCCTGTCCCTCCCTCTCTCTCGCCCCCTGTCCCTCCCTCTCTCTCGCCCCCTGTCCCTCCCTCTCTCTCGCCCCCTGTCCCTCCCTCTCTCTCGCCCCCTGTCCCTCCCTCTCTCTCGCCCCCTGTCCCTCTCTCTCTCTCGCCCCCTGTCCCTCCCTCTCTCTCGCCCCCTGTCCCTCCCTCTCTCTCGCCCCCTGTCCCTCCCTCCCTCTTGCCCCCTGTCTCTCCCTCTCTCTCGCCCCCTGTCCCTCCCTCTCTCTCGCCCCCTGTCCCTCCCTCTCTCTCGCCCCCTGTCCCTCCCTCTCTCTCGACCCCTGTCCCTCCCTCTCTCCCTCTCTCTCGACCCCTGTCCCTCTCTCTCGCCCCCTGTCCCTCCCTCTCTCTCGCCCCCTGTCCCTCCCACTCTCTCGCCCCCTGTCCCTCCCTCTCTCTCGCCCCCTGTCCCTCCCTCTCTCTCGCCCCCTGTCCCTCCCTCTCTCTCGCCCCCTGTCCCTCCCTCTCTCTCGCCCCCTGTCCCTCTCTCCCTCTATCTCGCCCCCTGTCCCTCCCTCTCTCTCGCCCCCTGTCCCTCCCTCTCTCTCGCCCCCTGTCCCTCTCTCCCTCTATCTCGCCCCTGTCCCTCCCTCTCTCTCGACCCCTGTCCCTCCCTCTCTCTCGACCCCTGTCCCTCCCTCTCTCTCGCCCCCTGTCCCTCCCTCTCTCTCGCCCCCTGTCCCTCCCTCTCTCTCGCCCCCTGTCCCTCCCTCTCTCTCGCCCCCTGTCCCTCCCTCTCTCTCGCCCCCTGTCCCTCCCTCTCTCTCGCCCCCTGTCCCTCCCTCTCTCTCGCCCCCTGTCCCTCCCTCTCTCTCGCCCCCTGTCCCTCCCTCTCTCTCGCCCCCTGTCCCTCCCTCTCTCTCGCCCCCTGTCCCTCCCTCTCTCTCGACCCCTGTCCCTCCCTCTCTCTCTCGACCCCTGTCTCTCCCTCCCTCTCGCCCCCTGTCCCTCCCTCTCTCTCGCCCCCTGTCCCTCCCTCTCTCTCGACCCCTGTCCCTCCCTCTCTCTCGCCCCCTGTCCCTTCCTCTCTCTCGCCCCCTGTCCCTCCCTCTCTCTCGCCCCCTGTCCCTCCCTCTCTCTCGCCCCCTGTCCCTCCCTCTCTCTCGCCCCCTGTCCCTCCCTCTCTCTCGCCCCCTGTCCCTCCCTCTCTCTCGACCCCTGTCCCTCCCTCTCTCTCGACCCCTGTCCCTCCCTCTCTCTCGACCCCTGTCCCTCCCTCTCTCTCGCCCCCTGTCCCTCCCTCTCTCTCGACCCCTGTCCCTCCCTGTCTCTCGCCCCCTGTCCTACCCTCTCTCTCGACCCCTGTCCCTCCCTCTCTCTCGCCCCCTGTCCCTCCCTCTCTCTCGCCCCCTGTCCCTCCCTCTCTCTCGCCCCCTGTCCCTCCCTCTCTCTCGCCCCCTGTCCCTCCCTCTCTCTCGACCCCTGTCCCTCCCTCTCTCTCGCCCCCTGTCCCTCCCTCTCTCTCGCCCCCTGTCCCTCCCTCTCTCTCGCCCCCTGTCCCTCCCTCTCTCTCGCACCCCTGTCCCTCCCTCTCTCTCGCCCCCTGTCCCTCCCTCTCTCTCGCCCCCTGTCCCTCCCTCTCTCTCGCCCCCTGTCCCTCCCTCTCTCTCGCCCCCTGTCCCTCCCTCTCTCTCGACCCCTGTCCCTCCCTCTCTCTCGACCCCTGTCCCTCCCTCTCTCTCGCCCCCCGTCCCTCCCTCTCTCTCGCCCCCCGTCCCTCCATGTCTCTTTCTTGCTCCTGCTCTGTCTCTCTGTCTCTCTCTCTCTCTCTCTCTCTCTTTCCCCTCTGTCTCACTTTGTCTCTCTCTCCCTGTCAGTCTCTCTCATGAGAACAAAAGAACATAAGAAATAGGAGCAGGAGTAGGCCATTCGGCCCCTCGAGCCTGCTCCCCCATTCAATCAGATCATGGCTGATCTTCGACCTCAACTCCACTTTCCTGCCCGATCCCCATATCCCTTGATTCCCCAAGAGTCCAAAAATCTATCGATCTCAGCCTTGAATATACTCAACGACTGAGCATCCACAGCCCTCTGGGGTAGAGAATTCCAAAAATTCACAACCCTCTGAGTGAAGAAATTCCTCCTCATCTCAGTCTTAAATGGCCGATCCCTTATCCTGAGACTATGCCCCCTAGTTCTAGACTCTCCAGCCAGGGGGAAACAGCCTCTCAGCATCTACCCTGTCAAGCCCCCTCAGAATCTTATATGTTTCAATGAGATCACCTCTCATTCCTCTAAACTCCAGAGAGTATAGGCCCATTCTACTCAATCTCTCCTCATAGGACAACCCTCTCATCAATCTAGTGAACCTTTGTTGCACCCCCCTCTAAGGCAAGTATATCCTTCCTTAGATAAGGAGACCAAAACTGTACACAGTGCTCCAGATGAGGTCTCACCAAAGACCTGAACAATTGCAAGGTTTTGCAACAATAGAAGGTTATCTAGGATTGCAACGGGATCTTGATAAATTGGGCCAGTGGGCCGATGAATGGCAGATGGAGTTTAATTTAGATAAATGTGAGGTGATGCATTTTGGTAGATCGAATCGGGCCAGGACCTACTCCGTTAATGGTAGGGCGTTGGGGAGAGTTATAGAACAAAGAGATCTAGGAGTACAGGTTCATAGCTCCTTGAAAGTGGAGTCACAGGTGGATAGGGTGGTGAAGAAGGCATTCAGCATGCTTGGTTTCATTGGTCAGAACATTGAATACAGGAGTTGGGATGTCTTGTTGAAGTTGTACAGGGCATTGGTGAGGCCACACTTGGAATACTGTGTACAGTTCTGGTCACCCTATTATAGAAAGGATATTATTAAACTAGAAAGAGTGCAGAAAAGATTTACTAGGATGCTACCGGGACTTGATGGTTTGACTTATAGGGAGAGGTTGGATAGACTGAGACTTTTTTCCCTGGAGAGTAGGAGTTTAAGGGGTGATCTTATAGAAGTCTATAAAATAATGAGGGGCATAGAAAAGGTAGATAGTCAAAATCTTTTCCCAAAGGTAGGGGAGTCTATAACGAGGGGACATAGATTTAGGGTGAGAGGGGAGAGATACAAAAGGGTCCAGAGGGGCAATTTTTTCACTCAAAGGGTGGTGAGTGTCTGGAACGAGCTGCCAGAGGCAGTAGTAGAGGCGGGTACAATTTTGTCTTTTAAAAAGCATTTGGACAGTTACATGGGTAAGATGGGTATAGAGGGATACGGGCCAAGTGCAGGCAATTGGGACTAGCTTAGTGGTATAAACTGGGCGACATGGACATGTTGGGCCGAAGGGCCTGTTTCCATGTTGTAAACTTCTATGATTCTATGATTCTAATTGTCGTAAGACCTCCTTACTCTTGTTCTCCAATCCCCTTGCAATGAAGGCCAACATGCCATTTGCCTACCTAATTGATTGCTGTGCCGAGAACCAAAGAAAAGATACAGCACAGAAGGGGGCCATTCGGCCCATCGTGTCCGCGCCGGCTCGAAGAACAACCAGGTACCCATTCTAATCCCACCTTCCAGCACCCGGTCCGTAGCCCTGCAGCTTACAGCACTTTAGGTGCAGGTCCAGGTACTTTATAAAAGAGTTGAGGGTCCCTGCCTCTACCACCAATTCAGGCAGCGAATTCCATACACCCACCACCCTCTGGGTAAAAAAGATATCCTCATGTCCCCTCTAATCCTTCCGCCAATCAGATTAAATCTATGTCCTCTAGTTCTTGAACTCTCCGCTAGGGGAAACAGGTACTTCCTGTCTACTCTATCTGGACCCCTCATAATTTTGTACACCTCAATCAAGTCTCCCCTCAGCCTCCTCTGCTCCAAGGAAAACAGCCCCAGCCTATCCAATCTCTCCTCGTAGCTGCAATTTTCAAGCCCTGGCAACATTCTTGTAAATCTTCTCTGCACTCTCTCCAGAGCAATTACGTCCTTCCTGTAATGTGGTGACCAGAACTGCGCACAATACTCCAGCTGTGGCCTCACCAGCGTTTTATACAGTTCCATCATTACATCCCTGCTTTTGTATTCTATACCTCGGCTAATAACAGAGAGCATTCCGTATGTCTTCTTCACAACCTTATCTACCTGTACTGCCACCTTCAGGGACCTGTGCACATGCACTCCAAGGTCTCTCACTTCCTCTACCCCTCTCAATATATTCCCATTTACTGCGTATTCCCTTTTACTGTTTGCCCTCCCTAAGTGCATTACCTCACACTTCTCCGGGTTGAACTCCATTTGCCACTTTTCCGCCCACTCCACCAACCCATTGATATCTTCTTGGAGTCTACAGCTATCCTCTTCACTATCAACTACACGGCCAATTTTTGTGTCGTCTGCAAATTTGCCAATCATGCCCCCTACATTCAAGTCCAAATCATTAATATATATCACAAACAGCAAGGGACCCAACACTGAGCCCTGTGGCACACCACTGGAAACAGATTTCCATTTGCAAAGACATCCATCGACTTTTACCCTTTGTTTCCTGTTACTGAGCCAATTTTGGATCCAATTCACCACATTTCCCTGTATCCCATGGGATTTTACCTTTCTGACCAGTCTGCCATGTGGGACCTTGTCAAATGCCTTACAAAAAATCCATGTAGACAACATCCACTGCACTACCCTCATCAATCCTCCTTGTCACTTCCTCAAATAATTCAATCAGATTTGTAAGGCATGACCTTCCCTGAACAAATCCATGCTGACTATCCCTGATTAAACCATGCCTTTCCAAGTGACAGTTTATCCTCTCTCTCAGTATTGATTCTAATAGTTTGCCCACCACCGAGGTAAGACTGACCGGCCTATAATTGTTCGGCCTTTCCCTCGTACCCTTTTTAAACAATGGCACTACGTTTGCAGTCTTCCAGTCCTCCGGTACCTCCCCTGTATTTAGTGAGGATTGGAAAATGATCCTCAGAGCATCCGCTATTTCCTCCCTGGCTTCCTTCAATAGCCCAGGAAACAATCCATCCGGTCCTGGTGACTTATCAACTTTCAAGGACTCCAGTCCCTCTAGTACTTCCTCTCTCGTTATGTTTACCTTATCCAATATTTCACACCTCTCCTCTTTAACTACTATGTCTGGATCATCCCTTTCTTTGTGAATACGGAGACAAAATATTCATTTAAAACCCTACCCACATCCTCTGCTTCTACACACAAGTTACCCTTATCATCCCTGATAGGTCCCACCTTTTCCTCAGCTATCCTCTTGTTCTTAATGTACTGATAAAACATCTTTGGGTTTTCTTTAATCTTACTAGCTAATATATTTTCATGCCCTCTCTTTGCTCTCCTTATTTCCTTTTTTACATCATCCCTGTACTTTCTATACTCCTAGGCTTTCTGCAGTATTTAGTTTTCTGTGACAGTCATAAGCTTTCTTTTTCTGCTTTATCTTGCCCCGTATACTTCTAGACAACCAGGGGGCTCTAAATTTGGCAGTGCCACCCTTTTTCTTTGAGGGGACGTGTCTGCATTGTACCCGTAGAATTTCACTTTTTGGTGCCTCCCACTGGTTTGCTGCTGATTTCTCCTCAAGTAGTTGTGTCCAGTCCACTTCTGCCAAATCACCTTTTCGTTCCCCCAATTTAAAACATTTAATCCTGATTTAACTCTGTCCTTTTCCATAATAATGCTAAAACTAACTGAATTGTGGTCACTATCCCCAATATGGTCACCCACTGTCACTTCACCCACTTGCCCATCTTCATTTCCCAGGACTAAATCTAGAATTGCATCCCCTCTTGTTGGGCTTGTCACGTACTGGCTAAAAAAGTTCTCCTGGACACCGATCAAGAATTTTGCACCCTCTGTGCCCCTCACACTGTTTGAATCCCAGTTGATGTTCGGGTCGTTGAAGTCCCCTACTATTATTGCCCTCTTATTTTTGCACTCAGAAATTTGCCTACAGGTTCTTCGATCTCCCTTTCACTATTCGGGGGTCTATAGTTCACTCCTAGTAGTGTGACTGCCCCTTTTTTATTTCTTAGCTCAACCCATATGGCCTCGATTGATGATCCATTTAGCAGATCATCCCTTCTCACAACTGGAATTGATTCTTTAACCAATAATGCTACCCCCCCTCCTTTTTTATCACCCATTCTATCCTGCCTGAAAACTCTATATCCAGGGATATTGAGCTGCCAATTATCCCCCTCTTTAAGCCAGGTTTCCGTTATAGCAATGATATCATGCTGCCATGTGTCTATCTGTGCCCTTAGCTCATCTGCTTTGTTTGTAATACTCCTTGCACTGAAGTATATCCCCTTTAACCCCGTCAAATTCCTGTGCTGAACACTATTTAATCTTTGCTTCTTTTGCCTTTCCGAGTCGCTAACTACATCACTAACTGCTTTTCTACTTCCCGTTTCCTGGTCTGAATTTGTCCTATCTGTACCTGCCCTTTGGTTCCCATCCCCCTGCCATACTAGTTTAAACCCTCCCCAACAGAACAAGCAAATGCCCCCTCGAGGATATTGGTCCCAGTTCTGCTTGGGTGCAACCCGTCCAGCTTGTACAGGTCCCACCTTTTCCAGAATCGGTCCCAATGCCTCAGGAATTTAAACCCCTCCCTCCTACACCATCTCTCAAGCCGCGTATTCATCTGGTCTATTCTCCTATTTCTGCTCTCACTAGCACGTGGCACTGGGAGTAATCCTGAGATTACTACCTTCGAGGTCCTGCTTTTTAATTTATTAAAGATTACGCAGACAGAAATGAAATGGGTGGCCGCCAGGCAGAGTAAAAGGACTAGGCAGGTCGAGCAGGAGTCCCCTGGGGCCATCTCCCTCTCAAACAGATATTCTGCTTTGGATACTGTTGGGGGAGATGGCTTATCAGGGGAAAGCAGCAAGAGCCAAGTTCGGGGCACCACGGGTGGCTCTGTTGCACAGGAGGGGAGGAAGAAGAGTGGCAGGGCTATAGTGATAGGGGATTCCATTGTAAGGGGAACAGATAGACGTTTCTGCGGCCGCAAACGTGACTCCAGGATGGTATGTTGCCTCCCTGGTGCTCGGGTCAAGGATGTCACGGAGCGGCTGCAGGACATTCTGGAGGGGGAGGGTGAACAGCCAGTAGTCGTGGTCCATATCGGTACCAACGACATCGGTAAAAAAAGGGATGAGGTCCTGCAAGGTGAATTTAAGGAGTTAGGAGATAAATTAAAAAGCAGGACTTCAAAGGTAGTGATCTCAGGATTACTACCGGTGCCACGTGCTAGTGAGTATAGGAACAGGAGAATAGACAGGATGAATGCGTGGCTGCAGGGATGGTGTAGGAGGGAGGGATTTAGATTCCTGGGACATTGGGACCGGTTCTGGGGAAGGTGGGACCTGTACAAGCGGGACGGGTCACACCCGAGCAGGACCGGGACCAATGTCCTCACGGGGGTGTTTGCTAGTGCTGTTGGGGAAGTTTAAACTAGAGTGGCAGGGGGATGGGAACCTGAGCGGGGAGTCAGAAGGGAATAAAGTTGAGAGCAGCAAGAGAGGGGAAAACCCAGGGGAAATCTACAATACAAATAGGACAAACAGTTGTTCAAGAACAAGTGAACGGGAAAAGCGTAGAGCAGCGGAAAGAAAGTGTACTTTAGGCACGACAGATAAAATAAAAACTAGAAGGCGTAAGGCGATTAACCCAGCATCAAAGCTGAAGGTCAGGCTAGGGTGTGTGGCCCAACTAAGAGTTCTATATACAAATGCACGGAGTATAAGGAATAAATTAAATGAACTACAGGTTCAAATTCAAATTGGAGGGTATGACATGATAGCTATTACTGAGACATGGCTGCAGGATGGTCAGGATTGGGAACTAAATATACCGGGTTATAAGGTCTACAGGAGAGACAGGGAAAATGGAAGAGGGGGAGGAGTAGACTTAATGATTAGAGATGAAATCACTTCAATGATAAAGGAGGATATAACGAGAGGTAAGCAGCCAACAGAGACCTTATGGGTTGAATTGAGAAATAGGAAAGGATCTAAGACTATAGTGGGAATTGTATATTGGAGCCCTGGCAGCAGCTCTGAAGTGCTCGATTGTATAAATGCAGAGATTAGACAAGCGTGTAAGAAAGGCATAGTGGTCTTAATGGGGGACTTTAACCTTCACATAGATTGGGAAAAGCAGACGAGCAACTGTCAGAAAGGTAGTGAATTTCTTGAGTGTGTCCGGGATAGTTTTCCCCAGCAGTATATCCTAGAGGCAACAAGGGGGCAAGTCATACTAGATTTAGTAATGAGTAATGAACCAGATTGAGTTAACGGCTTAACTGTGCGTGAACATCTATCCAATAGTGATCATAACATGATCGAGTTCAATGTAGTGTTTGAAAGGGAAAAAAGTGAATCAGCTGCTAAGATTCTAGACTTGGGTAAGGCCGACTTCAATGGGATGAGACAGAGACTGTCCACATTAAACTGGGCAAATCTGTTAATGGGTAAAACGACTGATGATCAGTGGGAAATGTTTAAAGAAACATTTAACGTGATACAGAATCGGTTTATACCCCTGAGGGGCAAGAACTCTACTTGCTAAAAAAAAATGCCATGGACAACTGCATAAGAACATAAGAAATATGAGCAGGAGTCGGCCAATCGGCCCCTCGAGCCTGCTCCGCCATTCAATAAGATCATGGCTGATCTGATCCTAACCTCAAATCTAAATTCATGTCCAATTTCCTGCCCGCTCCCCATAACCCCTAATTCCCTTTACTTCTAGGAAATTGTCTATTTCTGTTTTAAATTTATTTAATGATGTAGCTTCCACAGCTTCCTGGGGCAGCAAATTCCACAGACCTACTACCCTCTGAGTGAAGAAGTTTCTCCTCATCTCAGTTTTGAAAGAGCAGCCCCGTATTCTAAGATTCTGCCCCCTCGTTCTAGTTTCACCCATCCTTGGGAACATCCTTACTGCATCCACCCGATCAAGCCCCTTCACAATCTTATATGTTTCAATAAGATCGCCTCTCATTCTTCTGAACTCCAATGAGTAGAGTCCCAATCTACTCAACCTCTCCTCATATGTCTGCCCCCTCTTCCCCGGGATTAACCGAGTGAACCTTACTGTCTGTCTCTCTCTCTGTCTCTCTCTCTTTCCCCTTTATTTCTTTTTCTGCCATTCTCTCTCTATTTCTCTCTCTCTGTCTCTGCTTCTTTGTCTCTCTCTGCCTCATTGACCCTCTCTCTTTCTCTCTCTCTCGGTGTCTCTCTCTCTCGCTGTGTGCCCGTGTGTGTGTCTCTGTCTCTGATTCTCTGTCTCTTTCTCTGTCTCTCACACTCTCTCTGTCTCTCAGTCGCTCTCTGCCTCTCTCTGTCTTTCTCTCCCTTTCTCTCTCCCTTTCTCTCTCTATGTCTCTCTCTATGTCACTCTCCCTCCTCTCTGTGTCTTTCTCTCTCTTTCAATTTCTCTCTCTCTCTCTGTGTCTCTCTCCCTGTCTCTCTCTCCCTCCTCCCTCTCCGTCTCTATCTGCCTCTCTCTCTCTCTGTCTGTCTCTCTTTCCCCTCTCTCTTTCTGTCTGTCTGTCTGTCTCTCTCTGTCTGTCTCTCTTTCCCCTCTCTCTCTCTGTTTCTCTCTCTCTTTCCCCTCTCATTGCCTGTCTCTCTCTCTGTCTGTCTCTCTCTCTGTTTCTCTCTCTCTTTCCCCTCTCATTGCCTGTCTCTCTCTCTGTCTGTCTCTCTCTCTGTCTATCTCTCTCTCTCTCTGTCTCTTTCTCTGTATCTCACACTCTCTCTAAATCTGTCTCTCTCCCTGTCTCTCTCCCTCACTCACTCTCTCTCTTTCTGCCTCTGTCTCTTTCTCTCTCTCTGTCTCTATCTTTATCTCTGCCTCTTTGTCTGTCTCCGCCTCTCTCTCTCTCTGTCTCACACTCTCTTTCCCCTCTCTCACTCCATCTGTCTGTCTCCCTCTGTGTCTCTCTCTCGTTCCCCTCTCTCCCTTTGTCTGTCTCTCTCTCTGTCTGCCTCTCTCTCTGTGTCTCTCTGTCTGTCTCTCTCAATTTCTCCCTCTCCCTCCCTCTATCTCTGTCTCTCTCCTTCACACTCTCTCTGTGTTTCTCTCTCTTTCTCTCTCTCTCAGACTCTCTCTCTGTCTCTCTGTTGCCCTCTCCCTCTGTGTCAAAGAATCATAGAGTCATATGTTACAGCATGGAAGGAGGCCATTCGGCCCATCGAGTCCGTGCTGGCTTGATGCAAGAGCAATCCAGCTAGTCCCACTCCCCCGCCTTTTCCCCGTAGCCCTGCAATTTTTTTCCTTTCAAGTATTGATCCAGTTCCCTTTTGAAGGCCATGATTGAATCTGTCTCCACCACCCCCTCGGGCAGTGCATTCCAGATCCTAACTGTCCGAGGGTCAGTACTGAGGGAGCGCTGCACTGTCGGAGGGTCAGTACTGAGGGAGCGCTGCACTGTCGGAGGGTCAGTACTGAGGGAGCGCTGCACTGTCGGAGGGTCAGTACTGAGGGAGTGCTGCACTGTCGGAGGGTCAGTACTGAGGGAGTGCTGCACTGTCGGAGGGTCAGTACTGAGGGAGCGCTGCACTGTCGGAGGGTCAGTACTGAGGGAGTGCTGCACTGTCGGAGGGTCAGTACTGAGGGAGTGCTGCACTGTCGGAGGGTCAGTACTGAGGGAGTGCTGCACTGTCGGAGGGTCAGTACTGAGGGAGCGCTGCACTGTCGGAGGGTCAGTACTGAGGGAGCGCTGCACTGTCGGAGGGTCAGTACTGAGGGAGCGCTGCACTGTCGGAGGGTCAGTACTGAGGGAGCGCTGCACTGTCGGAGGGTCAGTACTGAGGGAGTGCTGCACTGTCGGAGGGTCAGTACTGAAGGAGTGCTGCACTGTCGGAGGGTCAGTACTGAGGGAGTGCTTCACTGTCGGAGGGTCAGTACTGAGGGAGCGCTGCACTGTCGGAGGGTCAGTACTGAGGGAGCGCCGCACTGTTGGAGGGTCAGTACTGAGGGAGCGCTGCACTGTCGGAGGGTCAGTACTGAGGGAGTGCTGCACTGTCGGAGGGTCAGTACTGAGGGAGTGCTGCACTGTCGGAGGGTCAGTACTGAGGGAGTGCCGCACTGTCGGAGGGTCAGTACTGAGGGAGCGCCGCACTGTCGGAGGGTCAGTACTGAGGGAGCGCCGCACTGTCGGAGGGTCAGTACTGAGGGAGCGCTGCACTGTCGGAGGGTCAGTACTGAGGGAGCGCCGCACTGTCGGAGGGTCAGTACTGAGGGAGCGCCGCACTGTCAGAGGGTCAGTACTGAGGGAGCGCTGCACTGTCGGAGGGTCAGTACTGAGGGAGCGCTGCACTGTCGGAGGGTCAGTACTGAGGGAGCGCCGCACTGTCGGAGGGTCAGTACTGAGGGAGTGCTGCACTGTCGGAGGGTCAGTACTGAGGGAGCGCCGCACTGTCGGAGGGTCAGTACTGAGGGAGTGCTGCACTGTCGGAGAGGCGTGTGGGATATTGCTGATTTTTAATGATTGGTGAACTTGGACAATAGTCACTGAAAGAATGTTACAAGTGGACGACAGTTTTGTTCATCAAAATAGTTTATTCAATAATGTTATATGAAACACACAGTGAATACGACCTGACCTTCCCCATTATACACTTCATCAATTCACACATGCAGCAAGCAAATCAAGTCATATTTATAACATTAAAAACCAAGGATTTTTGCATCAAGGCAATTGAGAAGTGATCGGCTCCTTGTGTCTTGATGTCTTTGTTTTTGTTTCTCGGACGTCCTTCTTGGAAGCTAAGGTTCTTTCAAGCTCTTTGACTGCAGTGACACAGTTTTCTTTGCAATGTCTTCTTTTTATATTGTTTTTTTCATTTGTTCACGGGATGTGGGTGTCGCTGGCGAGGCCGGCATTTATTGCCCATCCCTAATTGCCCCTTGAGAAGGTGGTGGTGAGCCGCCTTCTTGAACCGCTGCAGTCCGTGTGGTGAAGGTTCTCCCACAGTGCTGTTAGGAAGGGAGTTCCAGGATTTTGACCCAGCGACGATGAAGGAACGGCGATATATTTCCAAGTCGGGATGGTGTGTGACTTGGAGGGGAACGTGCAGGTGGTGTTGTTCCCATGTGCCTGCTGCTCTTGTCCTTCTCGGTGGTAGAGGTCGCGGGTTTGGGAGGTGCTGTCGAAGAAGCCTTGGCGAGTTGCTGCAGTGCATCCTATGGATGGTACACACTGCAGCCACAGTGCGCCTGTGGTGAAGGGAGTGAATGTTTAGGGTGGTGGATGGGGTGCCAATCAAGTGGGCTGCTTTGTCCTGGATGGTGTCGAGCTTCTTGAGTGTTGTTGGAGCTGCACTCATCCAGGCAAGTGGAGAGTATTCCATCACACTCCTGACTTGTGCCTTGTAGATGGTGGAAAGGCTTTGAGGAGTCAGGAGGTGAGTCACTCGCCGCAGAATACCCAGCCTCTGACCTGCTCTTGTAGCCACAGTATTTATATGGCTGGTCCAGTTAAGTTTCTGGTCAATGGTGACCCCCAGGATGTTGATGGTGGGGGATTCGGCGATGGTAATGCCGTTGAATGTCAAGGGGAGGTGGTTAGACTCTCTCTTGTTGGAGATGATGTGGAGATGCCGGTGATGGACTGGGGTTGACAATTGTAAACAATTTTACAACACCAAGTTATAGTATTGCTGGACTATAACTTGGTGTTGTAAAATTGTTTACAATTGTTGGAGATGGTCATTGCCTGGCACTTCTCTGGTACGAATGTTACTTGCCACTTATTGACCAATGGGAGGTAGGATTGGGGAAAAGTGTAATTTTATTGTCCAACCATTGCTCTGTTGCTGAGCCTCATTCAACACTAAATCTCTTTGAAGTATTTCAGGAAAAACGATGTGACTTTGGAATGCATGGACTCCTCTTATCTTGTGTGCAGCCCTTTTTTTATGACTGTTGCGTCTCCGATTCTGAGTGGGGCCCTCTTCAAATCCTTTTTATGGCCTTAATGTCTTGTTTCATGTGGTACTTTGTCCCTTATCTTATCAGTGTTTTCACAAATCGAAAACCTTTTAGCAACTTCGAAAAGCTTTTTCAATGTTTACAGTTGTTGTGTTTGTAGTTTTCAAATGTATTGGTTTAAAAGAATCAGAGAATCATAGAAAGGTTACAGCACGGGAGGAGGCCATTCGGCCCATCGAGTCCGTGCCGGCTCTATGCAAGAGCAATCCATCGAGTCCCACTCCCCCGCCCTTTCCCCGTAGTCCTGCAAATGTTTTCATTTCAAGTACTTATCCAGTTCCCTTTTGAAGACCATGATTGAATCTGCCTCCACCACCCCCTCGGGCAGTGCATTCCAGATCAGAACCACTCGCTGTGTAAAAAAGTTTTTCCTCATCTCACCTTTGATTCTTTTGCCAATCACCTTAAATCTGTGTCCTCTGGTCCTTGACCCTTCCACCAATGGGAACAGTTTCTCTTTACTCTGAGAGCACCAAGCATTCTTCATGATTTTGAATACCTCGATCAAATCTCCTCACAACCGAGGCGCTGGAGCTGAGCCACACCCTCGAGTGCCTGTCCCTCGGGGACACCGAGACTGGCACCCGACAAACGTCTGGTGACAGAACTTTACCATTCAGCACTCACAATGTGAATTGATGTTAACATGTCTCGCCATCTTCAACACCTCAGTATGCTCATCACAACATGGCACATCTGTGATCATGCTTAATATTGCCTTCTGTTCTCTTACAGGGCCGTCAGCGACCGCTGTGACAGCGGAGGGCGATTCCTCAGAGGACCTGCCGGCCTCTGAGGGGGCACCGTCACATCTGAGTGAGCCATCCACCAGTGCAGATACTCACACCTCGGTGGGTCCCAGTCCTCAGTTAGTTGGTGTCGCACATGGTGAGTCACCACACACGTGTGAGCATTAGCCCATATTGGTGTCAGGGGCAGCTGTGGAGAGTCCGCCTCGGTGGGAGCACTCCTCTCCAGGCTCTGCTCAGCTGGACACAGATGCTGAACCCTGGGGACCATCCTTTAAAAGGAGAATGATCGAGGGGCAGCAGCACATTTGCGAGGTGCTGGAACAGGTGCCACGCGCACTCTCCACAATCGCCCAGAGGATGGAGGAGTCCAACTCCTGCATGAGTGGAATGGTGGCACAGGGAAAGGAGGGAATCTGTGAGATACTGTCACAGGGACGTGAGGGAATCTCTGAGATAGTGTCACAGGACAGGAGGGAATCTCTGAGATAGTGTCACAGGGATGTGAGGGAATCTCTGAGATAGTGTCACAGGGACAGGAGGGAATCTCTGAGATAGTGTCACAGGGACGTGAGGGAATCTGTGAGATACTGTCACAGGGACGTGAGGGAATCTGTGAGATAGTGTCACAGGGACGTGAGGGAATCTCTGAGATAGTGTCACAGGGACGTGAGGGAATCTCTGAGACAGTGTCACAGGGACGTGAGGGAATCTCTGAGATAGTGTCACAGGGACGTGAGGGAATCTCTGAGATAGTGTCACAGGGACGTGAGGGAATCTCTGAGATAGTGTCACAGGGACGTGAGGGAATCTCTGAGATACTGTCACAGGGACGTGAGGGAATCTGTGAGATACTGTCACAGGGACGTGAGGGAATCTCTGAGATAGTGTCACAGGGACGTGAGGGAATCTCTGAGATAGTGTCACAGGGACGTGAGGGAATCTGTGAGATAGTGTCACAGGGACGTGAGGGAATCTCTGAGATAGTGTCACAGGGACGTGAGGGAATCTCTGAGATAGTGTCACAGGGACCTGATGGAATCTCTGAGATAGTGTCACAGGGACATGAGGGAATCTCTGAGATACTGTCACAGGGACGTGAGGGAATCTCTGAGATACTGTCACAGGGACGTGAGGGAATCTCTGAGATACTGTCACAGGGACATGAGGGAATCTCTGAGATACTGTCACAGGGACGTGAGGGAATCTCTGAGATACTGTCACAGGGACGTGAGGGAATCTCTGAGATACTGTCACAGGGACGTGAGGGAATCTCTGAGATAGTGTCACAGGGAAATGAGGGAATCTCTGAGATACTGTCACAGGGACATGAGGGAATCTCTGAGATAGTGTCACAGGGACAGGAGGGAATCTCTGAGATACTGTCACAGGGACGTGAGGGAATCTCTGAGATACTGTCACAGGGACGTGAGGGAATCTCTGAGATACTGTCACAGGGACGTGAGGGAATCTGTGAGATACTGTCACAGGGACGTGAGGGAATCTCTGAGATAGTGTCACAGGGACGTGAGGGAATCTCTGAGATAGTGTCACAGGGACGTGAGGGAATCTGTGAGATAGTGTCACAGGGACGTGAGGGAATCTCTGAGATAGTGTCACAGGGACGTGAGGGAATCTCTGAGATAGTGTCACAGGGACCTGAGGGAATCTCTGAGATAGTGTCACAGGGACATGAGGGAATCTCTGAGATACTGTCACAGGGACGTGAGGGAATCTCTGAGATACTGTCACAGGGACGTGAGGGAATCTCTGAGATACTGTCACAGGGACATGAGGGAATCTCTGAGATAGTGTCACAGGGAAATGAGGGAATCTCTGAGATACTGTCACAGGGACATGAGGGAATCTCTGAGATAGTGTCACAGGGACAGGAGGGAATCTCTGAGATACTGTCACAGGGACGTGAGGGAATCTCTGAGATACTGTCACAGGGACGTGAGGGAATCTCTGAGATACTGTCACAGGGACGTGAGGGAATCTCTGAGATAGTGTCACAGGGACGTGAGGGAATCTCTGATATAGTGTCACAGGGACAGGAGGGAATCTCTGAGATACTGTCACAGGGATGTGAGGGAATCTCTGAGATACTGTCACAGGGACGTGAGGGAATCTCTGAGATACTGTCACAGGGACGTGAGGGAATCTCTGAGATAGTGTCACAGGGACGTGAGGGAATCTCTGATATACTGTCACAGGGACGTGAGGGAATCTCTGAGATACTGTCACAGGGACGTGAGGGAATCTCTGAGATACTGTCACAGGGACATGAGGGAATCTCTGAGATAGTGTCACAGGGACAGGAGGGAATCTCTGAGATACTGTCACAGGGACGTGAGGGAATCTCTGAGATACTGTCACAGGGACGTGAGGGAATCTCTGAGATAGTGTCACAGGGACGTGAGGGAATCTCTGAGATAGTGTCACAGGGACGTGAGGGAATCTCTGAGATACAGTCACAGGGACGTGAGGGAATCTCTGAGATACTGTCACAGGGACGTGAGGGAATCTCTGAGATAGTGTCACAGGGACGTGAGGGAATCTCTGAGATAGTGTCACAGGGACGTGAGGGAATCTCTGAGATACTGTCACAGGGACGTGAGGGAATCTCTGAGATACTGTCACAGGGACGTGAGGGAATCTCTGAGATACTGTCACAGGGACGTGAGGGAATCTCTGAGATAGTGTCACAGGGACGTGAGGGAATCTCTGAGATACTGTCACAGGGACGTGAGGGAATCTCTGAGATACTGTCACAGGGACGTGAGGGAATCTCTGAGATACTGTCACAGGGACGTGAGGGAATCTCTGAGATAGTGTCACAGGGACAGGAGGGAATCTCTGAGATACTGTCACAGGGACGTGAGGGAATCTCTGAGATACTGTCACAAGGACGTGAGGGAATCTCTGAGATACTGTCACAGGGATGTGAGGGAATCTCTGAGATAGTGTCACAGGGACGTGAGGGAATCTCTGAGATAGTGTCACAGGGACGTGAGGGAATCTCTGAGATAGTGTCACAGGGACGTGAGGGAATCTCTGAGATAGTGTCACAGGGACGTGAGGGAATCTCTGAGATAGTGTCACAGGGACGTGAGGGAATCTCTGAGATACTGTCACAGGGACGTGAGGGAATCTCTGAGATACTGTCACAGGGACGTGAGGGAATCTCTGAGATAGTGTCACAGGGACAGGAGGGAATCTCTGAGATACTGTCACAGGGACGTGAGGGAATCTCTGAGATACTGTCACAAGGACGTGAGGGAATCTCTGAGATACTGTCACAGGGATGTGAGGGAATCTCTGAGATAGTGTCACAGGGACGTGAGGGAATCTCTGAGATAGTGTCACAGGGACGTGAGGGAATCTCTGAGATAGTGTCACAGGGACGTGAGGGAATCTCTGAGATAGTGTCACAGGGACGTGAGGGAATCTCTGAGATAGTGTCACAGGGACGTGAGGGAATCTCTGAGATAGTGTCACAGGGACGTGAGGGAATCTCTGAGATAGTGTCACAGGGACGTGAGGGAATCTCTGAGATACTGTCACAGGGACGTGAGGGAATCTCTGAGATACTGTCACAGGGACGTGAGGGAATCTCTGAGATACTGTCACAGGGACGTGAGGGAATCTCTGAGATAGTGTCACAGGGACAGGAGGGAATCTCTGAGATACTGTCACAGGGACATGAGGGAATCTCTGAGATAGTGTCACAGGGACAGGAGGGAATTTCTGAGATACTGTCACAGGGACGTGAGGGAGTCTCTGAGATACTGTCACAGGGACATGAGGGAATCTCTGAGATACTGTCACAGGGACGTGAGGGAATCTCTGAGATAGTGTCACAGGGACGTGAGGGAATCTCTGAGATACTGTCACAGGGACGTGAGGGAATCTCTGAGATAGTGTCACAGGGACGTGAGGGAATCTCTGAGATAGTGTCACAGGGACAGGAGGGAATCTCTGAGATACTGTCACAGGGACGTGAGGGAATCTCTGAGATAGTGTCACAGGGACGTGAGGGAATCTCTGAGATACTGTCACAGGGATGTGAGGGAGTCTCTGAGATAGTGTCGCGGGTCAGTGCGGGAATGTCTGCGATGGAGGGAAGGCGAGCCTCCATGGAGCTTCAAACATGGCTCACAAATGGGTCCATTCAGGCCCTGACAACGGACGTTCGGACTCAGGGTGAGCAACATTCTGCTGCCTTAAACAGGCTGACAGATACACTTGCACTGGCCTTACAAGGCTTCACACATGTCCTCCAAACTGTCGTCCAGCAGGGTGGTGGGAGTGGTGTGGGCCTGGCCCAGGGGAGAGATGATGGCGAAAGGGGACATGGAAGTGGGGACGCCACTCAAAGTGCCCCCATGTCTCACCCGTTGCCCCCCTCTCAACCAGTACCCGTAATGCTGCCTCCTCTCCAGGTGGTTGAGTCTGCCCCTGCACAGGTGCAGGAGGAGCAGTCTTTGGAGGGGCCCCCACGGGCACCGAAACCCAGTGGACTTAGGCCCAAAGCATCTCATCGGTCAGGGCATGAACAAGAGCAACCTGCCACTACCTCTGCTGCAGCCACAGGGGACGCACCACGTGGGAGTAGTCGGAAGAGAAAGGCAAAGGTTTTGTGAGCACGAAGGGGATGAACAGGGTGTCTGACAGTTGGTCATGTTTTATATTTATTTTTGCTTTTTGTTAAACTCACATTAAATATTATTATTCTCACCACTACTGCCACGTCTTGGCCATTCTTGACTGGCTTCTGGAATAATGCCCTTTCATGAGGTTCACCATGAACGCCCACACTTGATGCCACCCATTGGGTCACCCTACAGTGGGTGTAGGTGTCGTTGCCGGATTGTTTTGTGCAGGGGGGGGTGGGGTTGGTGTGGGCGCTGCTCTGTCCAGGTGGGGAGGACTGGACTCTTCACACTGTCTGATGTTAGGAGAACCGTTCACATATCAGTGACTCCCTGCCCTCACGAGCAGCCAGGTGAGCCGCTGCTCTGCCCATGGGTTGCTCCTCCTCCTCCTCCTCCTCCTCCTCTCCTCCTGCTCCTCCTCATCCTCCTCCTCCTCCTCCTCCTCCTCCTCCTCCTCCTCCTCTCCTCCTCTCCTCCTGCTCCTCCTCCTCCTCATCCTCCTCCTCCTCCTCCTCCTCCTCTCCTCCTGCTCCTCCTCCTCCTCCTGCTCTCCTCCTCCTCCTCCTCCTCTCCTCCTGCTCCTCCTCCTCCTCCTGCTCTCCTCCTCCTCCTCCTCCTCCTCCTGCTCCTCCTCCTCCTCCTGCTCCTCCTCCTCCGCCTCCTCCTCCTCCTCCTCCTGCTCCTCCTCCTCCGCCTCCTCCTCCTCCTCCTCCACCTCCGCCTCATCCTCCTCCACCTCCTCCTCATCCTCCTCCACCTCCTCTCCTCCTGCTCCTCCTCCTCCTCCTCCTCCTCTCCTCCTCCTCCTGCTCCTCCTGCTCCTCCTGCTCCTCCTCTCCTCCTCTTCTGCCTCCTCCTCCTCCTCCTCCTTCTCCTCATCCTCCTCATCCTCCTCCTCCTCCTCCACCTCCGCCTCATCCTCCTCCACCTCCTCCTCTTCTGCCTCCTCCTCATCCTCCTCCTCCTCCTCCTCATCCTCCTCCTCCTCCTCCACCTCCGCCTCATCCTCCTCCACCTCCTCCTCTTCTGCCTCCTCCTCATCCTCCTCCTGCTCCTCCTCCTCCTCCTCATCCTCCTCCTCCTCCTCCTCCTCCTCCTCCTCATCCTCCTCCTCATCCTCCTCCTCCTCCTCCACCTCCGCCTCATCCTCCTCCTCCTCCTCCTCCTCATCCTCCTCCTCCTCCTCCTCCACCTCCGCCTCATCCTCCTCCACCTCCTCCTCTTCTGCCTCCTCCTCCTCCTCCTCCTCCTCCTCCTCCACCTCCGCCTCATCCTCCTCCACCTCCTCCTCTTCTGCCTCCTCCTCATCCTCCTCCTCCTCCTCCTCTTCTGCCTCCTCCTCCTCCGCCTCATCCTCCTCCTCCTCCACGTCTCTGGCGAGGCCGGCATTTATTGCCCATCCCTAATTGCCCTTGAGAAGGTGGTGGTGAGCCGCCTTCTTGAACCGCTGCAGTCCGTGTGGTGAAGGTTCTCCCACAGTGCTGTTAGGAAGGGAGTTCCAGGATTTTGACCCAGCGACGATGAAGGAACGGCGATATATTTCCAAGTCGGGATGGTGTGTGACTTGGAGGGGAACGTGCAGGTGGTGTTGTTCCCATGCGCCTGCTGCCCTTGTCCTTCTAGGTGGTAGAGGTCGCGGGTTTGGGAGGTGCTGTCGAAGAAGCCTTGGCGAGTTGCTGCAGTGCATCCTGTGGATGGTGCACACTGCAGCCACAGTGCGCCGGTGGTGAAGGGAGTGAATGTTTTGGGTGGTGGATGGGGTGCCAATCAAGCGGGCTGCTTTGTCCTGGATGGTGTCGAGCTTCTTGAGTGTTGTTGGAGCTGCACTCATCCAGGCAAGTGGAGAGTATTCCATCACACTCCTGACTTGTGCCTTGTAGATGGTGGAAAGGCTTTGGGGAGTCAGGAGGTGAGTCACTCGCCGCAGAATACCCAGCCTCTGACCTGCTCTTGCAGCCACAGTATTTATGTGGCTGGTCCAGTTAAGTTTCTGGTCAATGGTGACCCCCAGGATGTTGATGGTGGGGGATTCGGCGATGGTAATGCCGTTGAATGTCAAGGGGAGGTGGTTAGACTCTCTCTTGTTGGAGATGGTAATTGCCTGGCACTTATCTGGCACGAATGTTACTTGCCACTTATGAGCCCAAGCCTGGATGTTGTCCAGGTCTTGCTGCATGCAGGCTCGGACTGCTTCATTATCTGAGGGGTTGCGAATGGAACTGAACACTGTGCAATCATCAGCGAACATCCCCATTTCTGACCTTATGATGGAGGGAAGGTCATTGATGAAGCAGCTGAAGATGGTTGGGCCTAGGACACAGCCCTGAGGCCCTGCGAAACTGACTTATGCACTTGTGTGCAGACGACTGAGAGACCCTGGAGATGTCCCCGGTGACACCCTGGAAGGATCCGGAGGTGAAGAAGTTGAGGGCAGTGGTGACTTTGACAGCGACAGGTAAGGAGATGCTGCTCGGGCCCAGCCGGGAGCAGCTCGGCATGAAGGAGGCTGCAGATGTCTGCGACCATCTGGTGACTGACTCTGAGCCTCCGTATGCACTGCTCCTCAGAGAGGTCCAGGAAGCTGAGCCTCGGTCTGTAGACCCTGTGGCGAGGGTAGTGCCTCCTGCGACGCTGCTCTCTCTGTTGTTGCCCTCCGTGCTCTTGTGCAGGTGCCTGTGGTGCAGCACTGTGTTGTGGAGCTCCACGTGGCGGAGGTGGACGCCATGCCTGGCGAGGCTGGTGATGTTGCTCGTCCTCGGATGTAGTGGTGAACGCAGCCATGGGCCCCCCCATCCTGACGGTGTGGGTTTGAGGGGGTTCGAAAAGTAGGTAAATATGTTTAGGGTACAGCAGAATTTTGAGTGGAAAGTAAGAATTTTGAGTGAAAACACAAACTCTTGCAGCCAAACCTTTGTCTGAAGTGACCGAGTGCCCTGCTCCAATAAATGAGGTTTTCTCCCCGCTCGTCTCAAATAATCCTTCCCATCTCCCACTGGCTGCTGACTGAAACACGTCTGCTCCAACACGGAGTGATTCCCACAGCACGGGAAACACGCTGAGGATCCCTCAAAATCACACCCCTGACAAAATGTCGAGTCAATCAAATATTTCAAGTCCCTCAACTATCGGACAAACTCTGCAAATGATCATCCAGCCGGCTTTAATTGCCGGTGGGACTCCCGGATTCGGGAGGCGGCACGCCCCGACACGTCACCGGGGAACCCGGAAGTCGGCTCCGAACCCGAACAGGATTTCCTCGATTTTCAGAGCCCCCCGCCCTGCCCCCAACGCTCCCGCTCCGTCACCAGAAAATCGAGCCCAAAGGATGAGGGACTTTAGTTACGTGGACAGACTGGAGAAGCTGGGATTGTTCTCCTTGGAACAGAGACGGTTGCGAGGAGATTTGATCGAGATATTCAAAATCATGAAGGGTCTGGACAGAGTAGATAGAGAGAAACTGTTCCCATTGGTCAAGAACCAGAGGACACAGATTTAAGGTGATTGGCAAAAGAACCAAAGGTGACATGAGGAAAAACTTTTTTACACAGCGAGTGGTTCTGATCTGGAATGAACTGCCCGAGGGGGTGGTGGAGGCAGATTCAATCATGGTCTTCAAAAGGGAACTGGATAAATACTTGAAAGGAAAAAAATTTGCAGGGCTACGGGGAAAGGGCGGGGGAGTGGGACGAGCTGGATTGCTCTTGCAGAGAGCTGGCACAGACTCGATGGGATGAATGGCCTCCTTCCGTGCTGTAACCATTCTATGATTCTATGATTCTGTGTGATAGCTTTGGATACAAAGGCTATGGGCCCCGACAACATCCCAGCTGTAGTGCTGAAGACTTGTGCTCCAGAACTAGCTGCGCCTCCAGCCAAGCTGTTCCAGTACAGCTACAACACTGGCATCTACCCGACAATGTGGAAAATTGCCCAGGTATGTCCTGTCCACAAAAAGCAGGACAAATCCAATCCGGCCAATTACTGCCCCATCAGTCTACTCTCAATCATCAGCAAAGTGATGGAAGGTGTTGTCGACAGTGCTATCAAGCGGCACTTACTCACCAATAACCTGCTCACCGATGCTCAGTTTGGGTTCCGCCAGGACCACTCGGCTCCAGACCTCATTACAGCCTTGGTCCAAACATGGACAAAAGAGCTGAATTCCAGAGGTGAGGTGAGAGTGACTGCCCTTGACATCAAGGCAGCATTTGACCGAGTGTGGCACCAAGGAGCCCTCGTAAAATTGAAGTCAATGGGAATCAGGGGGAAAACTCTCCAGTGGCTGGAGTCATACCGAGCACAAAGGAAGATGGTAGTGGTTGTTGGAGGCCAATCATCTCAGCCCCAGGGCATTGCTGCAGGAGTTCCTCAGGGCAGTGTCTGAGGCCCAACCATCTTCAGCTGCTTCATCAATGACATTCCCTCCATCATAAGGTCAAAAACGGGTATGTTCACTGATGATTGAACAGTGTTCAGTTCCATTCGCAACCCCTCAGATAATGAAGCAGTCCGAGCCCGCATGCAGCAAGACCTGGACAACATCCAGGCTTGGGCTCATAAGTGGCAAGTAACATTCACGCCAGACAAGTGCCAGGCAATGACCATCTCCAACAAGAGAGAGTCTAACCACCTCCCCTTGACATTCAACGGCATTACCATCGCCGAATCCCCCACCATCAACATCCTGGGGGTCACCATTGACCAGAAACTAAACTGGACCAGCCACACAAATACTGTGACTACAAGAGCAGGTCAGAGGCTGGGTATTCTGTGGTGAGTGACTCACCTCCTGACTCCCCAAAGCCTTTCCACCATCTACAAGGCACAAGTCAGGAGTGTGATGGAATACTCTCCACTTGCCTGGATGAGTGCAGCTCCAACAACACTCAAGAAGCTCGACACCATCCAGGACAAAGCAGCCCGCTTGATTGGCACCCCATCCACCACCCTAAACATTCACTCCCTTCACCACCGGCGCACTGTGCCTGCAGTGTGTACCATCCACAGGATGCACTGCAGCAACTCGCCAAGGCTTCTTCGACAGCACCTCCCAAACCCGCGACCTCTCCCACCTTGAAGGACAAGAGCAGCAGGCACATGGGAACAACACCACCTGCACGTTCCCCTCCAAGTCACACACCATCCCGACTTGGAAATATATCGCCGTTCCTTCATCGTCGCTGGGTCAAAATCCTGGAACTCCCTTCCTAACAGCACTGTGGGAGAACCTTCACCACACGGACTGCAGCGGTTCAAGAAGGCGGCTCACCACCACCTTCTCAAGGGCAATTAGGGATGGGCAATAAATGCCGGCCTCGCCAGCGACGCCCACATCCCATGAACGAATAAAAAAAATTCTGGTCCTTACACTCCCGATTATTTCCTCTGGTTACATCATTTACTCCTGCCATTATTTGCTCCATGCCTTTCATTATTTTGGCTGTCGATACTGTACCCTGTTGGGTTTCACATCTCAGATCTCCATCCACCTGATTCAGGATTGGTTTCTGCATCGATTGTTCATCTTCCCACCTTGATTCAGTATCTGATCCATTCCATGCTGCAGTTCCTGCAGTCGCCCCGCTCCCTGTCCGCTCAAGTACACCCCTTTTCTGTATTTTATGGCCTGGTTTGTGAGATTGTGGGGGCCATGCTTGGTCTAAATCCTAACCTGCATCGCGTTGCTCTGAGTCATGTACTATCTCCTGCAGCATCGCACTGTATAATTTACTGTGGGTCAGACAATGTAGCTCTGGTCGAAAGGCTATCTCTGATGGAGGTATTAACACTGGTAACAGCTCATAACAGACATCATTATGAACTCCTTGCCGAGTCCAGATAATGACTATTTTACATCATTATAAAATCATTCACAAATTTCAACTCACCAGACTGTTTCCGGGTCCTGGATTTAGGATTGGACAGATTGGCTCCCCTATCCTCGGCCCCAATCTCATTGTTAACTCAAAGGAACTCATCCCTGAATTGAAATTCGATGTCTCTTTACTTTAATTTCGATCCCTCTGATAGGTACCAGTGTGTTTAACACATCCTGATTATTTCACTAACTGGAACATGTGGCCGTGCTCTTGTTGAAAGTTTTCTCACTCTCCTGAGTCACATTAACCATTTCATCTCCGCTGCAGGGTGTTGATGTCTCAGGTCAGGGCCAGGCTATCAAATGCAGTTTTCTCATTGTTCAGTGTAAGGCAAAGACACAGAGATCTCCAAGAGAAAGTTATCAATTCACCATCTCCTCCCATTCATCAGGTCTCTAGAGGAACGTTACTGTTCAGTGCAGTATTTACATTAACCTGTAAAACATGGATCATCCCATCCTGCTCCAGATTGGACTCAACACATTTCTCTTTATTTTACCTCCTTCTTGGACGTTTTATTTCCCACAATATCCCGTTATATTGTGCTTGAGTCCATTTTATCGTTTCGAACCTATCTCGAGAGCAGTGTTGTTGGACTGACAGAACTTGTCAGTTTACAGTTCCGTTTCCCAGAATACTTGTATTTCTTGATTCACGGCATTGGGCGGGAACCATTAGACTGGACTCTCTTTGTTCCAAATAAAATTTGATTGTCCCCTTAAACGTCAGGTGAATTTTCCCTCCTCGAGTGTTTGAACATCAACTCATATCAATTGTTGTTTCAATTTCAATTTCACAAACAAATTACGCCCAGGCCTGGTGGTTTTACAGTAGGGACACAAGAGCTTGTAATTACTTTCAACGATAACTCCCAAATCTCCTTTCCCCTCGAGCACTCTGTCTCAGGAAATAACAAATAACCCTGAATGGGTTAAAGCCAGGCCTTTGAGAGGCAAAGGTCTCAGCCTAAAGTCACTGTACTGTGACGTCGGATATCTGCTAATGTCTGCGGGGAAGGCCTTAAATTCTTAACCCCTCTGGATTGTTCCCCGCACCAACACTTTTGCTGTCCAGAAAACCACAGTTCCCCCATGGTCTCCCGAGGCTCCTCTTGACAGCCCAAGGGGTTAATTTGTCGATTCATTAATTTCCTTTTGTCAACCTTTATCCTGGGTCCAGGGAGGACTCCAGGCATGTTTCCATGGACAGGTCGAGTCACCTCACTCCAGGGAGGACTCCAGGCATGTTTCCATGGACAGGTCGAGTCACCTCACTCCAGGGAGGACTCCAGGCATGTTTCCATGGACAGGTCGAGTCACCTCACTCCAGGAGGACTCCAGGCATGTTTCCATGGACAGGTCGAGTCACCTCACTCCAGGGAGGACTCAGCATATGGAGAAATAATGCCCCATACTCCCTTCGGTCACCGTGGGGAAGTGTCCACTTAAATTAAGAAACTTAAAAAGGTTACACACTTGATTAAAGCACTGCAGCAAACGCACTAAATGATCTATTTTAAAGAATAATCCCTTTAAACTGAAACAAACCTAGTAAAACAGGTGAGCCCAGCTTCCATGTCCTATGAATGACGAATGAGGAGAGGCAATACAAACTAAAGGACACGACTCTAAAAGGGGTACAGGAACAGAGAGACCTGGGGGTATATGTGCACAAATCATTGAAGGTGGCAGGGCAGGTTGAGAAAGTGATTAAAAAAGCATACGGGATCCTGGGCTTTATAAATAGAGGCATAGAGTACAAAAGTAAGGAAGTCATGATGAACCTTTATAAAACACTGGTTCGGCCACAACTGGAGTATTGTGTCCAGTTCTGGGCACCGCACTTTAGGAAAGATGTGAAGGCCTTAGAGAGAGTGCAGAAGAGATTTACTAGAATGTTCCAGAGATGAGGGACTTTAGTTACGTGGATAGACTGGAGAAGCTGGGATTGTTCTCCTTGGAACAGAGACGGTTGAGAGGAGATTTGATCGAGGTTCAAAATCATGAAGGGTCTGGACAGAGTAGATAGAGAGAAACTGTTCTCATTGGTGGAAGGGTCAAGGACCAGAGGACACAGATTTAAGGTGATTGGCAAAAGAACCAAAGGTGACATGAGGAAAAACTTTTTTACACAGCGAGTGGTTAGGATCTGGAATGCACTGCCCGAGGGGGTGGTGGAGGCAGATTCAATCATGGCCTTCAAAAGGGAACTGGATCAATACTTTAATAAAAATTTACAGGGCTACGAGGAAATAGCGAGGGAATGGGACTAACAGGATTGCTCTTGCAAGGAGCCAGCAAGGACTTGATGGGCCGAATAGCCTCCTTCTGTGCTGTAACCTTTCTATGATTCTACCTCCCAAGTTCCTCTCTCTCTCGGAACTCATTAAGGGACGATGAAACAGTTTGCAACTCAGCAGATTAAAATACTGGAAGATCAAAAGGCAATTAACTTCTGCAAGTGCTTTGTAAACATTCGAATTGATTCAAAATAAGATTACGTGTCTTTAATTTAAACTGCAGAAAGCAATAGCAATTTTTAGCTGTAATGCAATTAAAACAAAGTGCTTTGAAGAAGTTCAAATTGATCTTTTTTAAAATAAAGTCTTTGTGCTGTTAAATAAGTTATAACTTGCACAAAAATCCTAATATGGGAACATAGGAACAGGAGGAGGCCATTCAGCCCCTCGAGCCTGTTCCACCATTCACAGGAAAACATAGGAACAGGAGGAGGCCATTCAGCCCCTCGAGCCTGCTCCGCCATTTGATAAGATCATGGTTGATCTGTGATCTAACTCCATATACCTGCCTTTGGCCCATATCCCTTAATACCTTTGGTTGCCAAAAAGCTATCTATCTCAGATTTAAATTTAGCAATTGAGCTAGTATCAATTGCCGTTTGCGGAAGAGAGTTCCAAACTTCTACCACCCTTTGTGTGTAGAAATGTTTTCTAATCTCACTCCTGAAAGGTCTGGCTCTAATTTTTAGACTGTGCCCCTACTCCTAGAATCCCCACCCAGCGGAAATAGTTTCTCTCTATCCACCCTATCTGTTCCCCTTAATATCTTATAAACTTCGATCAGATCACCCCTTAACCTTCGAAACTCTAGAGAATACAACCCCAATTTGTGTAATCTCTCCTCGTAACTTAACCCTTGAAGTCCGGGTATCATTCCAGTAAACCTACGCTGCACTCCCTCCAAGGCCATATGTCCTTCCGAAGGTGCGGTGCCCAGAACTGCTCACAGTACTCCAGGTGCGGTCTAACCAGGGTTTTGTATCGCTGCAGCATAACTTCTGCCCCCTTGTACTCTGGTCCTCTAGATATAAAGGCCAGCATTCCATTAGCCTTATTGATTATTTTCTGCACCTGTTCATGACACTTCAATGATCGATGTACCTGAACCCCTAAGTCCCTTTGGACATCCACTGTTTTTAACTTTTTACCATTTAGAAAGTATCCTGTTCTATCCTTTCTTGATCCAAAGTGGATGACCTCACATTTGTCTACATTGAATTCCATTTGCCACAGTTTTGCCCATTCACCTAATCTATCAATATCGCTTTGTAATTTTATGTTTTCATCTACACTGCTTACAATGCCACCAATGTTTTCTAATCTCACTCCTGAAAGGTCTGGCTCTAATTTTTAGACTGTGCCCCCTACTCCTAGAATCCCCAACCAGCGGAAATAGTTTCTCTCTATCCACCCTATCCGTTCCCCTTAATATCTTATAACCAATTCAATCAGGTTTGTCAGCTATGACCCACCCTTTACAAATCCATGCTCTCTCTGATCAGCTGAAAATTTTCAAGGTGTTCAGACATTCTGCCCTTAATTATAGACTCTAGTAATTTCCCAACAACAGATGTTCGGCTAACTGGTCTATAATTCCCTGGTTTCCCTCTCTCTCCTTTCTTAAATAGCGGAGTGATGTGTGCAATTTTCCAATCTGGAGGAGCGGTTTCTAATCGAGATAACTTAGGAAGATTATCGTTAATAGAATTAAGTTCTGGATAATAATATCTGTTAAAACAACAGAAATCAATAGTAACATCAGTATTAACTTTAAACTTTCTGTTACACAGTTCTAACTACAATCTAACTACAATCTAACTCCAGATTGTTATCGTAGAGATAGCAGGGATTCTTTCGTCATGTGTTTCAGCCCTTCATGGTTACTTTGTTGTGACCACAATCAATCACACGATCAAAGGGTGTTGTGACCACTGCTCAAATTCCCCACCCACGGTGATTAAATGTACAGAGTTACCTCATCCATCTCAATATTTTAACACATCAATTCATCCAGCATTTAATAATTCAAAATGCCAATTTATATATGTGATAATGTCATGAATTAGAGACTCTCATATAAATTTACAATAACCAGAATTTTACTGTGGCCATAATAGAAGTTTGCTTTTCACAATTTGGTAGGTTAGTTAACCTTAATAACTCCTGTTTTAATTCAGCAATATCTTTTCAGCTCCAATCATTAAGCTCTTGAAATGGTTATGATCAGGCATTCAGTCTGTCAATTACTCCAAATCAGTTCAAAATCAAAAACAGAAGGACTCAATATCTCAAAAATAGAGAAATAATAAACAGACTGAAGACAGTAAGGGGGAGAAATTGGGTACGGGTCTGTTTTGGGTGGTGATGATGCTCGAACTCCCCTCTCCCGATGGACCCTGCACAGGCGGGACGCAAGTTCAGACCCAAGGGAGCACTTACCCACAATCGGCCTTCCATTCCGGGGAATCAATGCAATTCACACTTTCCACCGGCAGGGGGAGCTCAATCTCTTAAAGGGAGGATGTTTCTTAGAAATCTCTTAAAGCTAGCTGGTACCTGTTATTTGCTAAAAATAACTCTGCTGTCTGCATGGAGTCTGAACAGAGATCAGACATCGCACACGTAAAACACAGATGCAGAGGGTGTGCAGCACTGTCGGATGGTCAGTACTGAGGGAGTGCTGCACTGTCGGAGGGTCAGTACTGAGGGAGCGCTGCACTGTCGGAGGGTCAGTACTGAGGGAGCACTGCACTGTCGGAGGGTCAGTACTGAGGGAGCGCTGCACTGTCGGAGTGTCAGTACTGAGGGAGCGCCGCACTGTCGGAGGGTCAGTACTGAGGGAGCGCAGCACTGTCGGAGGGTCAGTACTGAGGGAGCGCTGCACTGTCGGAGGGTCAGTACTGAGGGAGCGCAGCACTGTCGGAGTGTCAGTACTGAGGGAGCACTGCACTGTCGGAGGGTCAGTACTGAGGGAGCGCTGCACTGTCGGAGTGTCAGTACTGAGGGAGCGCTGCACTGTCGGAGGGTCAGTACTGAGGGAGCGCTGCACTGTCGGAGGGTCAGTACTGAGGGAGCGCAGCACTGTCGGAGGGTCAGTACTGAGGGAGCGCTGCACTGTCGGAGGGTCAGTACTGAGGGAGCACAGCACTGTCGGAGTGTCAGTACTGAGGGAGCACTGCACTGTCGGAGGGTCGGTACTGAGGGAGCGCCGCACTGTCGGAGGGTCAGTACTGAGAGAGCACAGCACTGTCGGAGTGTCAGTACTGAGGGAGCACTGCACTGTCGGAGGGTCGGTACTGAGGGAGCACAGCACTGTCGGAGTGTCAGTACTGAGGGAGCACTGCACTGTCGGAGGGTCAGTACTGAGGGAGCGCTGCACTGTCGGAGGGTCAGTACTGAGGGAGCGCTGCACTGTCGGAGGGTCAGTACTGAGGGAGTGCTGCACTGTCGGAGGGTCAGTACTGAGGGAGCGCTGCACTGTCGGAGGGTCGGTACTGAGGGAGCGCCGCACTGTCGGAGGGTCAGTACTGAGGGAGCGCTGCACTGTCGGAGTTGCCATCTTTTGGATGAGATGTTTAATTGAAGCCCCATCTTCTGCCTCAGTTGGATATAAAAGATCCCACGGCCACTATTTGAAGAAGAGCAGGGGGGAGTTCACCCCGGTGTCCTGGGGCCAATATTTATCCCTCAACCAACATCACTAAAAACAGATGATCTGGTCGTTTTGACATTGCTGTTTGTGGGATCTTGCTGTGCGCAAATTGGCTGCTGTGTTTCCTACATTACAACAGTGAGTACACTTCAAAAGTAATTTAATGTCTGTAAAGTGCTTTGGGACGTCCTGAGGTGGTGAAAGGTGCTGCAGAGATACAATTTCTTTCCTTTTATCGAATGAAAAGTAAATGTTTCGAGCTGCAATGAAATGTCTTTCTTGTTTTGAGTCGGGAGCCATCGATCTCTCTGATCCTGCAGTCAAACACTGCCAGAGCAGCCTCTCTGATCAGCCAGCATCTTCTGGACGTGAGCTGTCTTCATTCTCCTCTTAGTCTCTATCTTTTGCCTTCAATTATCTGTGCTTGGGCAACATTGAGACTGATAGTCCAGTCATGTGCAAGAGAGATCTATAACCTGGAGTGCAGATTAACCCCACTGAAGTCTTGGTTTACAGCCGTGGTGAAGGAAAAATCCTTCAAAATTGTAAAATTAGAATTCTAAATTGATCAAGGACACTGAGAGGTCGAACTGCACAATCGATGAGCCCTTGGAGAGGGTGCGGAGGAGATTTACTAGAATGGGACCAGGGATGAGGAGCTTCAGTGATGTGGAGAGACTGGAGAAGCTGGGATTGTTCTCCTCAGAGCAGAGATGGTTAAGGGGAGATTTAATCGAGGGGTTCAAAATCATGAGGGGTTTTGATGGAGTAAATAAGGAGAAACTGTTTCCAGTGGCAGGAGGGTCGGTGACCAGAGGACACAGATTTAAGGTAATTGGCAAAAGAACCAGAGGGGAGATGAGGAGAATGTTTTTTTACGCAGTGAGTTGTTCTGATCTGGAATGCGCTGCCTGAAAGGGCAGTGGAAGCAGATTCAATAATAACTTTCAAAACGGAATTGGAGAAATACTTGAATTGGAAAAATTTGCAGGACTCTGGGGAAAGGGCAGGGGGAGTGAGACTAATTGGATAGATCTTTCGAAGAGCCAGCACAGGCACGATGGGCCGAATGGCCTCCTCCTGTGCTGTGTGATTCGATGATTCCACTGATCTTGAAAGAATGAAGACTGGAGTGGACCTCAGGGCTCCTGTGAGACAGAACCTTTTGACGACCATTCCAGCCTCGACAGTCACTGGCTGTTGGCCTGGAGGGCTGGTGATGGTTGCTGCTAAAAGATGTGACAAGGGAAAGGAGGCCGGTTATTTCAAGCAATGTGTGGAATTTCGACAAAACTGTGTAGACTTTGAGCAAAATTACATCCGTGAGCAGCAAACATTACCAATATAATCAATAAACCCTCAGAGTGAGTGATCGGGAGATCAATACACCCTCAGAGTGAGTGATCGGGAGATCAATACACCCTCAGAGTGAGTGATCGGGAGATCAATACACCCTCAGAGTGAGTGATCGGGAGATCAATACACCCTCAGAGTGAGTGATCGGGACATCAATACACCCTCAGAGTGAGTGATCGGGAGATCAATACACCCTCAGAGTGAGTGATCGGGACATCAATACACCCTCAGAGAGAGTGATCGGGAGATCAATACACCCTCAGAGTGAGTGGTCGGGACATCAATACACCCTCAGAGTGAGTGATCGGGAGATCAATACACCCTCAGAGTGAGTGATCGGGAGATCAATACACCCTCAGAGTGAGTGATCGGGAGATCAATACACCCTCAGAGAGAGTGATCGGGAGATCAATACACCCTCAGAGAGAGTGATCGGGAGATCAATACACCCTCAGAGTGAGTGAACGGGTGATCAATACACCCTCAGAGTGAGTGATCGGGAGATCAATACACCCTCAGAGTGAGTGATCGGGAGATCAATACACCCTCAGAGTGAGTGATCGGGAGATTTTTTTTTTTCATTTGATCATGGGATGTGGGCGTCGCTGGCGAGGCCGGCATTTATTGCCCATCCCTAATTGCCCTTGAGAAGGTGGTGGTGAGCCGCCTTCTTGAACCGCTGCAGTCCATGTGGTGAAGGTTCTCCCACAGTGCTGTTAGGAAGGGAGTTCCAGGATTTTGACCCAGCGACAATGAAGGAACGGCGATATATTTCCAAGTCCGGATGGTGTGTGACTCGGAGGGGAACGTGCAGGTGGTGTTGTTCCCATGTGCCTGCTGCTCTTGTCCTTCTAGGTGGTAGAGGTCGCGGGTTTGGGAGGTGCTGTCGAAGAAGCCTTGGCGAGTTGCTGCAGTGCATCCTGTGGATGGTACACACTGCAGCCACAGTGCGCCGGTGGTGAAGGGAGTGAATGTTTAGGGTGGTGGATGGGGTGCCAATCAAGCAGGCTGCTTTGTCCTGGATGGTGTCGAGCTTCTTGAGTGTTGTTGGAGCTGCACTCATCCAGGCAAGTGGAGAGTATTCCATCACACTCCTGACTTGTGCCTTGTAGATGGTGGAAAGGCCTTGGGGAGTCAGGAGGTGAGTCACTCGCCGCAGAATACCCAGTCTCTGACCTGCTCTTGTAGCAACAGTATTTATGTGGTTGGCCCAGTTAAGTTTCTGGTCAATGGTGACCCCCAGGATGTTGGTGGGGGATTCGGTGATGGTAATACCGTTGAATGTCAAGGGGAGGTGGTTAGACTCTCTCTTGTTGGAGATGGTCATTGCCTGGCACTTGTCTGGCATGAATGTTACTTGCCACTTATGAGCCCAAGCCTGGATGTTGTCCAGGTCTTGCTGCATGCAGGCTCGGACTGCTTCATTATCTGAGGGGTTGCGAATGGAACTGAACACTGTGCAATCATCAGTGAACATCCCCATTTCTGACCTTATGATGGAGGGAAGGTCATTGATGAAGCAGCTGAAGATGGTTGAGCCTAGGACACTGCCCTGAGGAACTCCTGCAGCAATGCCCTGGGGCTGAGATGATTGGCCTCCAACAACCATTACCATCTTCCTTTGTGCTAGGTATGACTCCAGCCACTGGAGAGTTTTCCCCCTGATTCCCATTGACTTCAGTTTTACTCGGGCTCCTTGGTGCCACACTCAATCAAATGCTGCCTTGATGTCAAGGGCAGTCACTCTCACCTCACCTCTGGAATTCAGCTCTTTTGTCCATGTTTGGACCAAGGCTGTAATGAGGTCTGGAGCCGAGTGGTCCTGGCGGAACCCAAACTGAGCATCGGTGAGCAGGTTATTGGTGAGTAAGTGCCGCTTGATAGCACTGTCGACGACACCTTCCATCACTTTGCTGATGATTGAGAATTGTAAACAATTTTACAACACCAAGTTATAGTCCAGCAATTTTATTTTAAATTCACAAGCTTTCGGAGGCTTCCTCCTTCGTCAGGTGAACGATGTGAAAATGAAATCCTCGAAATGAAATCGCATTTATAATTCACAGAACAATGCTTGGTGAGTACAGACAGTTTTTTCAACTGCCCGTTGCCAAGGCAATCAGTGTGCAGACAGACAGGTGTTACCTGCCAGGTCTCAGAATATACAAATCACCAAAAAAAACAACAAACAAAAAAAAACAGAGATAGAGAGGTAGAAACATAGAAAAGACAGCAACTGACCCGTTATATTAAAAACAGATAACATTTGTTCGCTGGTGGGGTTACGTGTAGCGTGACATGAACCCAAGATCCCGGTTGAGGCCGTCCTCATGGGTGCGGAACTTGGCTATTAATTTCTGCTCGACGATTTTGCGTTGTCGTGTGTCTCGAAGGCCGCCTTGGAGAACGCTTACCCGAAGGTCGGTGGATGAATGTCCATGACTGCTGAAGTGTTCCCCGACTGGGAGGGAACCCTCCTGTTTGGCGATTGTTGACCATGCAGACGCTGCGACAACGGATGAACGGACACCGCGCAACAATCGCCAAACAGGAGGGTTCCCTCCCAGTCGGGGAACACTTCAGCAGTCATGGACATTCATCCACCGACCTTCGGGTAAGCGTACTCCAAGGCGGCCTTCGAGACACACGACAACGCAAAATCGTCGAGCAGAAATTAATAGCCAAGTTCCGCACCCATGAGGACGGCCTCAACCGGGATCTTGGGTTCATGTCACGCTACACGTTACCCCACCAGCGAACAAATGTTATCTGTTTTTAATATAACGGGTCAGTTGCTGTCTTTTCTATGTTTCTACCTCTCTATCTCTGTTTTTTTTTGTTTGTTGTTTTTTTTGGTGATTTGTATATTCTGAGACCTGGCAGGTAACACCTGTCTGTCTGCACACTGATTGCCTTGGCAACGGGCAGTTGAAAAAACTGTCTGTAATCACCAAGCGTTGTTCTGTGAATTATAAATGCGATTTCATTTCGAGGATTTCATTTTCACATCGTTCACCTGACGAAGGAGGAAGCCTCCGAAAGCTTGTGAATTTAAAATAAAATTGCTGGACTATAACTTGGTGTTGTAAAATTGTTTACAATTGTCAACCCCAGTCCATCACCGGCATCTCCACATCATGACCACTTGATGATTGAGAGTAGACTGATGGGGCGGTAATTGGCCGGATTGGATTTGTCCTGCTTTTTGTGGACAGGACATACCTGGGCAATTTTCCACATTGTCGGGTAGATGCCAGTGTTGTAGCTGTACTGGGACAGCTTGGCTGGAGGTGCAGCTAGTTCTGGAGCACAAGTCTTCAGCACGACAGCTGGGATGTTGTCGGGGCCCATAGCCTTTGCTGTATCCAGTGCACTCAGCCGTTTCTTGATATCACGTGGAGTGAATCGAATTGGCTGAAGACTGGCTTCTGTGATGGTGGGGATATCGGGAGGAGGCTGAGATGGATCATCCACTCGGCACTTCTGGCTGAAGATGGTTGCAAACGCTTCAGCCTTGTCTTTTGCACTCACGTGCTGGACTCTGCCATCATTGAGGATGGGGATGTTTACAGAGCCTCCTCCTCCCGTTAGTTGTTTAATTGTCCACCACCATTCACGACTGGATGTGGCAGGACTGCAGAGCTTTGATCTGATCCGTTGGTTGTGGAATCGCTTAGCTCTGTCTATAGCATGTTGCTTCTGCTGTTTAGCATGCACGTCGTCCTGAGTTGTAGCTTCACCAGGTTGGCACCTCATTTTTAGGTACGCCTGGTGCTGCTCCTGGCATGCTCTTCTACACTCCTCATTGAACCAGGGTTGATCCCCTGGCTTGTTGGTAATGGTAGAGTGAGGAATATGCCGGGCCATGAGGTTACAGATTGTGCTGGAATACAATTCTGCTGCTGCTGGCCCACAGCGCCTCATGGATGCCCAGTTTTGAGCTGCTAGATCTGTTCTGAATCTATCCCATTTAGCACTGTGGTAGTGCCACACAACACGTTGGATGGTGTCCTCAGTGCGAAGACGGGACTTCATCTCCACGAGGACTGTGCGGTGGTCACTCCTACCAATACTGTCATGGACAGATGCATTTGCGACAGGTAGATTGGTGAGGACGAGGTCAAGTGAGTTTTTTCCTCGTGTTGGTTCGCTCACCACCAGCCACAGGCCCAGTCTAGCAACTATGTCCTTCAGGACTCGGCCAGCTCGGTCAGTAGTGGTGCTACCGAGCCACTCTTGGTGATGGACATTGAAGTCCCCCACCCAGAGTACATTTTGTGCCCTTGCTACCCTCAGTGCTTCCTCCAAGTGGTGCTCAACATGGAGGAGGACTGATTCATCAGCTGAGGGAGGGCGGTAGGTGGTAATCAGCAGGAGGTTTCCTTGCCCATGTTTGACCTGATGCCATGAGATTTCATGGGGTCCAGAGTCAATGTTGAGGACTCCCAGGGCCACTCCCTCCTGACTGTATATCACTGTACCGCCACCTCTGGTGGGTCTGTCCTGCCGGTGGGACAGGACATACCCAGGGATGGTGATGGAAGAGTCTGGGACGTTGGCTGAAAGGTATGATTCTGTGAGTATGGCTATGTCAGGCTGTTGCTTGACTAGTCTGTGGGACAGCTCTCCCAATTTTGGCACAAGTCCCCAGATGTTGGTGAGGAGAACCTTGCAGGGTCGACTGGGCTTGGTGTTTTGCCGTTGTCGTGTCCGGTTTTATTCTTATTGTGACTTTTTTTAGCGAGATTTTACAACTGAGTGTCTTACTGGGCCATTTCAGAGGGTGATTAAGAATCAACCACATTGCTGTGGGTCTGGAGTCACATCTTGGCCCAGACCGGGTAAGGACGGCAGGTTTCATCCCCTAAAGAGCATTCGTGAACCAGATGGGTTTTTACGACAATCCAGTAGTTTCATGGCCACCATTACTGATACTAGTATTTTAATTCCAGATTTTATTTAAATCATTGAATTTAATTAATTGAATTTAAATTCCCCAGCTGCTGTCGGGGGATTTGAACTCATGATTCTGGATTATTAGTCCCGGCCTCTGGATTACTGGTTCAGTAACATAACCACTATGCTACCCTACACCCTCGGAGTGAGTGAACAGTAGATCAATAAACCCTCAGAGTGAGTGATCGGGAGATCAATACACCCTCAGAGTGAGTGAACGGGAGATCAATACACCCTCAGAGTGAGTGATCGGGAGATCAATACACCCTCAGAGTGAGTGAACGGGAGATCAATACACCCTCAGAGTGAGTGATCGGGAGATCAATACACCCTCAGAGTGAGTGATCGGGAGATCAATACACCCTCAGAGTGAGTGAACGGGAAATCAATACACCCTCAGAGTGAGTGAACGGGAGATCAATACACCCTCAGAGTGAGTGATCGGGAGATCAATACACCCTCAGAGTGAGTGAACGGGAGATCAATACACCCTCAGAGTGAGTGATCGGGAGATCAATACACCCTCAGAGTGAGTGATCGGGAGATCAATACACCCTCAGAGTGAGTGATCGGGAGATCAATACACCCTCAGAGTGAGTGATCGGGAGATCAATACACCCTCAGAGTGAGTGATCGGGAAATCAATACACCCTCAGAGTGAGTGATCGGGAGATCAATACACCCTCAGAGTGAGTGAACGGGAAATCAATACACCCTCAGAGTGAGTGAACGGGAAATCAATACACCCTCAGAGTGAGTGATCGGGAGATCAATGGAAAGGGGACTTGCCTCGATTATGTGAGTGATTTGACCCTTCAAACGTTATTTAATAAAATGAATATTTGTGACTGCACTTTTCTTGACATGTCTTGGTTTCTATTCCGGGCAGAGTCCAGATTTGAGAAGCCAATCCCATTTTATTGATTGATTCTTCACTTTTAATTTTCGCCATGTTTTGATAAATTAAGGGTGTCAGAGAAAGGTTTCACATCAATGTTTTTTGTAAAGAAAACACTTTCCTGATTTGGTTTAACTTAAGATGTGATTGTGTCATCCATCGTTCTGTTATCTGCAATATTCCGAGAGTGCATTAACAGCTCAGACACTCGCAGCTTCTCGAGGACCTCTCTCCTTCTCCAGGACCTCTCCCCTTCTCCAGGACCTCTCCCCTTCTCCAGGACCTCTCCCCTTCTCCAGGACCTCTCCCCTTCTCCAGGACCTCTCCCCTTCTCCAGGACCTCTCCCCTTCTCCAGGACCTCTCCCCTTCTCCAGGACCTCTCCCCTTCTCCAGGACCTCTCTCCTTCTCCAGGACCTCTCCCCTTCTCCAGGACCTCTCTCCTTCTCCAGGACCTCTCCCCTTCTCCAGGACCTCTCCCCTTCACCAGGACCTCTCTCCTTCTCCAGGACCTCTCCCCTTCACCAGGACCTCTCTCCTTCTCCAGGACCTCTCCCCTTCTCCAGGAACTCTCCCCTTCTCCAGGACCTCTCCCCTTCACCAGGACCTCTCCCCTTCTCCAGGACCTCTCCCCTTCTCCAGGACCTCTCCCCTTCTCCAGGACCTCTCTCCTTCTCCAGGACCTCTCTCCTTCTCCAGGACCTCTCTCCTTCTCCAGGACCTCTCCCCTTCTCCAGGACCTCTCCACTTCTCCAGGACCTCTCCCCTTCTCCAGGACCTCTCCCCTTCTCCAGGACATCTCCCCTTCACCAGGACCTCTCCCCTTCTCCAGGACCTCTCTCCTTCTCCAGGACGTCTCCCCTTTTCCAGGACCTCTCCCCTTCTCCAGGACCTCTTTCCTTCTCCAGGACGTCTCCCCTTCTCCAGGACCTCTCCCCTTCTCCAGGACCTCTTTCCTTCTCCAGGACGTCTCCCCTTTTCCAGGAACTCTCCCCTTCTCCAGGACCTCTCCCCTTCACCAGGACCTCTCTCCTTCTCCAGGACCTCTCCCCTTCTCCAGGACCTCTCTCCTTCTCCAGGACCTCTCTTCTTCTCCAGGACCTCTCTCCTTCTCCAGGACCTCTCTCCTTCTCCAGGACCTCTCCCCTTCTCCAGGACCTCTCTTCTTCTCCAGGGCTTCTCCCCTTCTCCAGGACCTCTCCCATTCTCCAGGACCTCTCCCCTTCTCCAGGACCTCTCCCCTTCTCCAGGACCTCTCCACTTCTCCAGGACCTCTCTCCTTCTCCAGGACCTCTCTTCTTCTCCAGGACTTCTCCCCTTCTCCAGGACCTCTCTCCTTCTCCAGGACCTCTCTCCTTCTCCAGGACCTCTCCCCTTCTCCAGGACCTCTCCCCTTCTCCAGGACCTCTCCCCTTCTCCAGGACCTCTCCCCTTCTCCAGGACCTCTCTCCTTCTCCAGGACCTCTCCCCTTCTCCAGGACCTCTCTCCTTCTCCAGGACCTCTCCCCTTCTCCAGGACCTCTCCCCTTCTCCAGGACCTCTCCCCTTCTCCAGGACCTCTCTCCTTCTCCAGGAACTCTCCCCTTCTCCAGGACCTCTCCCCTTCACCAGGACCTCTCCCCTTCTCCAGGACCGCTCTCCTTCTCCAGGATCTCTCTCCTTCTCCAGCACCTCTCTCCTTCTCCAGGACCTCTCCCCTTCTCCAGGACCTCTCCACTTCTCCAGGACCTCTCCCCTTCTCCAGGACCTCTCCCCTTCTCCAGGACCTCTCTCCTTCTCCAGGATCTCTCCACTTCTCCAGGACCTCTCCCCTTCTCCAGGACCTCTCTCCTTCTCCAGGACCTCTCCCCTTCTCCAGGACCTCTCCCCTTCTCCAGGACCTCTCCCCTTCTCCAGGACCTCTCCCCTTCTCCAGGACCTCTCCCCTTCTCCAGGACCTCTCCCCTTCTCCAGGACCTCTCCCCTTCTCCAGGACCTCTCCCCTTCACCAGGACCTCTCCCCTTCTCCAGGACCTCTCCCCTTCTCCAGGACTTCTCTCCCTTTCCAGGACCTCTCCCCTTCTCCAGGACCTCTCCCCTTCTCCAGGACCTCTCCCCTTCTCCAGGACCTCTCTCCTTCTCCAGGATCTCTCCACTTCTCCAGGACCTCTCCCCTTCTCCAGGACCTCTCCCCTTCTCCAGGACCTCTCCCCTTCTCCAGGACCTCTCCCCTTCACCAGGACCTCTCTCCTTCTCCAGGACCTCTTTCCTTCTCCAGGACGTCTCCCCTTCTCCAGGACCTCTCCCCTTCTCCAGGACCTCTTTCCTTCTCCAGGACGTCTCCCCTTTTCCAGGAACTCTCCCCTTCTCCAGGACCTCTCCCCTTCACCAGGACCTCTCTCCTTCTCCAGGACCTCTCCCCTTCTCCAGGACCTCTCTTCTTCTCCAGGACCTCTCTCCTTCTCCAGGACCTCTCTCCTTCTCCAGGACCTCTCCCCTTCTCCAGGACCTCTCTTCTTCTCCAGGACTTCTCCCCTTCTCCAGGACCTCTCCCCTTCTCCAGGACCTCTCCCCTTCTCCAGGACCTCTCCCCTTCTCCAGGACCTCTCCACTTCTCCTGGACCTCTCTCCTTCTCCAGGACCTCTCTTCTTCTCCAGGACTTCTCCCCTTCTCCAGGACCTCTCTCCTTCTCCAGGACCTCTCTCCTTCTCCAGGACCTCTCCCCTTCTCCAGGACCTCTCCCCTTCTCCAGGACCTCTCCCCTTCTCCAGGAACTCTCCCCTTCTCCAGGACCTCTCTCCTTCTCCAGGACCTCTCCCCTTCTCCAGGACCTCTCTCCTTCTCCAGGACCTCTCCCCTTCTCCAGGACCTCTCCCCTTCTCCAGGACCTCTCTCCTTCTCCAGGAACTCTCCCCTTCTCCAGGACCTCTCCCCTTCACCAGGACCTCTCCCCTTCTCCAGGACCTCTCTCCTTCTCCAGGACCTCTCTCCTTCTCCAGCACCTCTCTCCTTCTCCAGGACCTCTCCCCTTCTCCAGGACCTCTCCACTTCTCCAGGACCTCTTCCCTTCTGCAGGACCTCTCCCTTTCTCCAGGACCTCTCTCCTTCTCCAGGATCTCTCCACTTCTCCAGGACCTCTCCCCTTCTCCAGGACCTCTCTCCTTCTCCAGGACCTCTCCCCTTCTCCAGGACCTCTCCCCTTCTCCAGGACCTCTCCCCTTCTCCAGGACCTCTCCCCTTCACCAGGACCTCTCCCCTTCTCCAGGACCTCTCCCCTTCTCCAGGACCTCTCCCCTTCACCAGGACCTCTCCCCTTCTCCAGGACCTCTCCCCTTCTCCAGGACCACTCCCCTTCACCAGGACCTCTCCCCTTCTCCATGACCTCTCTCCTTCTCCAGGACCTCTCTCCTTCTCCAGGACCTCTCCCCTTCTCCAGGACCTCTCCCCTTCTCCAGGACCTCTCCCCTTCTCCAGGACCTCTCCCCTTCTCCAGGACCTCTCTCCTTCTCCAGGACCTCTCCCCTTCTCCAGGACCTCTCCCCTTCTCCAGGACCTCTCCCCTTCACCAGGACCTCTCTCCTTCTCCAGGACCTCTCTCCTTCTCCAGGACCTCTCTCCTTCTCCAGGACCTCTCTCCTTCTCCAGGACCTCTCTCCTTCTCCAGGACCTCTCCCCTTCTCCAGGACCTCTCCCCTTCTCCAGGACCTCTCTCCTTCTCCAGGACCTCTCTCCTTCTCCAGGACCTCTCCCCTTCTCCAGGACCTCTCCCCTTCTCCAGGACCTCTCTCCTTCTCCAGGACCTCTCCCCTTCTCCAGGACCTCTCCCCTTCTCCAGGACCTCTCTCCTTCTCCAGGACCTCTCCCCTTCTCCAGGACCTCTCCACTTCTCCAGGACCTCTCCCCTTCTCCAGGACCTCTCCCCTTCACCAGGACCTCTCCCCTTCTCCAGGACCTCTCCTCTTCTCCAGGACCTCTCCCCTTCACCAGGACCTCTCCCCTTCTCCAGGACCTCTCCCCTTCTCCAGGACCTCTCCCCTTCTCCAGGACCTCTCCCCTTCACCAGGACCTCTCCCCTTCTCCAGGACCTCTCCCCTTCTCCAGGACCTCTCCCCTTCTCCAGGACCTCTCCCCTTCTCCAGGACCTCTCTCCTTTTCCAGGACCTCTCCCCTTCTCCAGGACCTCTCTCCTTCTCCAGGATCTCTCCACTTCTCCAGGACCTCTCTCCTTTTCCAGGACCTCTCCCCTTCTCCAGGACCTCTCCCCTTCACCAGGACCTCTCTCCTTCTCCAGGACCTCTCCCCTTCTCCAGGACCTCTCCCCTTCACCAGGACCTCTCCCCTTCACCAGGACCTCTCTCCTTCTCCAGGATCTCTCCACTTCTCCAGGACCTCTCTCCTATTCCAGGACCTCTCCCCTTCTCCAGGACCTCTCTCCTTCTCCAGGACCTCTCCCCTTCTCCAGGACCTCTCTCCTTCTCCAGGACCTCTCCCCTTCTCCAGGACCTCTCCCCTTCTCCAGGACCTCTCCCCTTCTCCAGGACCTCTCCCCTTCTCCAGGACCTCTCCCCTTCTCCAGGACCTCTCTCCTTCTCCAGGACCTCTCTCCTTCTCCAGCACCTCTCTCCTCCTCAACTTTTTCCTTCTCTAGTCCGGTGGAAAGGAAATGTTTTCCATTTCAGGCCCGCAGTGTCAGGATCAGGCAGTCCCAGGCCGCTCCCATTCCTGTGAGGCAGGTAAAGCCGTGTGGGTCTGAGCACCAACCACTGATCATCATCCCAGCACCAGCTGTTAACTTTCACATTTCCCAATCAGTCTCTCTCTCGCCTCCGAATCACAAGGTCGTGGATTCAATCCCACTCCAGAGAGCAGAGCCCAGAATCCAGGCTCACACTCACAGTACAGTACTGAGGGAGCGCTGCACTGTCGGAGGGTCAGTACTGAGGGAGTGCTGCACTGTGGGAGGGTCAGTACTGAGGGAGCGCCGCACTGTCGGAGGGTCAGTACTGAGGGAGTGCTGCACTGTCGGAGGGTCAGTACTGAGGGAGTGTTGCACTGTTGGAGGGTCAGTACTGAGGGAGCGCTGCACTGTCGGAGGGTCAGTACTGAGGGAGTGCTGCACTGTCGGAGGGTCAGTACTGAGGGAGCGCCGCACTGTCGGAGGGTCAGTACTGAGGGAGTGCTGCACTGTCGGAGGGTCAGTACTGAGGGGTGTCCTGGCCAATAATTTTCCCTCAAGCAATATCACTAAAAAACTGATGATCTGGTCATTATCACTTTGCTGTTTGTGGGATCTTGCTGTGCGTAACTTGGCTGCCGTGTTTCCTACATTACAACAGTGACGACACTTCAAAATTTCCCTCACTGGCTGTAAAGTGCTTTGGGACGTCCTGAGGTGGTGAAAGGAGCTGGAGAAATGCCAGTTCTCTTCTTCGTTCTCTCTTTCATTCATTGTTTCCACCGATGAGTTCAGTCCTCGCCCAGGGTCCCTGCATTAACGGAGACACACTCAGTTCCAATCTTCAGACCTCTCAGATTACAACCTGTCTCTGTTTCCTGGTTTGGAGCTGGCTGTGTAATTAATGATACAAACTCAAACCTTCCCTCCATTGAATACGTTGATAATAAATATATCATTATATTTCCACCATGAAAATCTCTTCTGATGGAGCAGAATGGCCTGTTTGAATTTTCCACCTCCTTTGGCTCCATTCCTTTCCAAATGAACATAGTTTATGGTGAATTTCGCCTCAAGGGGAAGCTGAGGCAAACGATATCGGCGAAAGGATCAAGTGGGTCCAGGTGGATTCCCCAGAAGATTCATTTCACGCATCACCTGTTTCCAGAGCAAGCGTGGCCTTTGAGTTTGGCAATGGATGGGAACAACGAGAGCAGAAAGTGATCAAGCAGCAGATCGGACTTCAATCGAGTGTGGAGACTGAGCTGGGGGAGATTCACCAGGGCCGGTGGATGAGGAGATTGAGGGGAAGATGATGGTGAGGGGATTGAGGGGAAGATGATGGTGAGGGGATTGAGGGGAAGATGATGGTGAGGGGATTGAGGGGAAGATGATGGTGAGGGGATTGAGGGGAAGATGATGGTGTGGGGATTGAGGGGAAGACGATGGTGAGGGGATTGAGGGGAAGACGATGGTGAGGGGATTGAGGGGAAGATGATGGTGTGGGGATTGAGGGGAAGATGATGGTGAGGGGATTGAGGGGAAGATGATGGTGAGGGGATTGAGGGGAAGATGATGGTGTGGGGATTGAGGGGAAGACGATGGTGAGGGGATTGAGGGGAAGACGATGGTGAGGGGATTGAGGGGAAGACGATGGTGAGGGGATTGAGGGGAAGACGATGGTGAGGGGATTGAGGGGAAGACGATGGTGAGGGGATTGAGGGGAAGACGATGGTGAGGGGATTGAGGGGAAGACGATGGTGAGGGGATTGAGGGGAAGATGATGGTGTGGGGATTGAGGGGAAGATGGTGGGCTCAGGATTGAGGGGAAGATGATGGTGTGGGGATTGAGGGGAAGATGATGGTGAGGGGATTGAGGGGAAGATGATGGTGTGGGGATTGAGGGGAAGATGATGGTGAGGGGATTGAGGGGAAGATGATGGTGTGGGGATTGAGGGGAAGATGGTGGGCTCAGGATTGAGGGGAAGATGATGGTGTGGGGATTGAGGGGAAGATGATGGTGAGGGGATCGAGGGGAAGATGATGGTGTGGGGATTGAGGGGAAGATGGTGGGCTCAGGATTGAGGGGAAGATGATGGTGTGGGGATTGAGGGGAAGATGGTGGGCTCAGGATTGAGGGGAAGATGATGGTGTGGGGATTGAGGGGAGGATGATGGTTTTGGGATTGTGGGGAAGACGATGGTGAGGGAATTGAGGGGAAGATGATGGGATCAGGATCGAGGGAGCCGCCTTCTTGAACCGCTGCAGTCCGTGTGGTGAAGGTTCTCCCACAGTGCTGTTAGGAAGGGAGTTCCAGGATTTTGACCCAGCGACGATGAAGGAACGGCGATATATTGGGGATTGCAGTTGAATGTCAAGGGGAGACTCTCTCTTGTTGGAGATGGTCATTGCCTGGCACTTGTCTTGCCCGAATGTTACTTGCCACTTATCAGCCCAAGCCTGGATGTTGTCCAGGTCTTGCTGCATGCGGGCTCAGACTGCTTCATTATCTGAGGGGTTGCGAATGGAACTGAACACTGTGCAATCATCAGCGAACATCCCCATTTCTGACCTTATGATGGAGGGAAGGTCATTGATGAAGCAGCTGAAGATGGTTGGGCCGAGGACACTGCCCTGAGGAACTCCTGCAGCAATGCCCTGGGGCTGAGATGATTGGCAAGGACAAGGGACCCAGGTCTCGTTGCACCTCCCCTTTTTCCAATCTATCACCATTCAGATAACAATCTGTCTTTCCGTTTTTACAACCAAAGTGGATAACCTCACATTTATCCATGTTATACTGCATCTGCCATGTTCTTGCCCACTCACCCAACTTGTCTAAATCACATTGGAGCCTCTTTGCATTCTCCTCACAGCTCACATTCCACCCCAGCTTTGTGTCGTCTGCAAACTTGGAAATGTTACATTCAGTTCCCTCATCCAAATCATTGATATATATTGTGAATAGCTGGGGCCCAAGCACTGATCCCTGCGGTACCCCACTAGTCACTGCCTGCCACCCGGAAAAAGACCCGTTTATTCCTACTCTCTGTTTCCTGTCTGTTAACCAATTCTCAATCCATGCCAGTATATTCCCCCCAATCCCATGTGCTTTAATTTTGCACACTAACCTCTTGTGTGGGACCTTATCAAAAGCCTTCTGAAAATCCAAGTACACCACATCCACTGGTTCTCTCCTATCTATTCTACTAGTTACATCCTCAAAAAACCCCAGTAGATTTGTTAAGCATGATTTCCCTTTCATAAACCCATGCTGACTTTGTCCAATCCCGTTAATGCCTTCCAAGTGTTCTGTTATCACATCCTTTATAATAGACTCGAGCATTTTCCCCACTACTGATATTAGGCTAACTGGTCTGTAATTCCCTGTTTTTTCTCTCCCTCCTTTTTTTAAATAGTGGGGTTACATTTGCCACCCTCCAATCTGTCGGAACTGTTCCAGAGTCTATCGAATTTTGGAAGATGCTCCTGCGAAGCGCCTTGGGATGTTTTACTCCATTAAAGGCGCTATATAAATCCAGGTTCTTGTTGTTGTAAATAGCTATTTTTTGTTCAATCTGTTTGCTGTTTCCATGATCATGAAATTCTTTCGATGCTTTTCTCTCCGGTTGATTTAATTTCAGTCTGGAAATGCTCTGGTTGTATTCTTGCTCTGGGTGAATGGAGAATACAGGCTCTCCCGGGAATGCCTGTCTCTTCCCAATTATGGAAGGGAATGATATTTGCATTCCTCGCGTACGCTATCATATCACAAGTCTCAAAATGCCTCACACAAATTAATTATTCCTGAAGTGCTGCAGTAGCAGTGAGATAAATCACAGCCTGCAAATTGTTCTCTCATCCTCCCAGGACCTGAGTAACCAGCAACCACTTTGTGACACACAGACCCATTTGATATTGGTGCGTGCAGCTCGATCGCTGGAGATTGAGTTCATGTGTTTTAACTGTTAAACCAGCTCCCCTGGGCCACCAGACAAGCTGCACGGTCACATTTAAAGTGTCTGCAAATCTACCATTTGTTCGGGCGAAAGGAATCTTTCCTTTGGCCCCAGTTCAATGAGTGACAACGTACAGGAGATGGAGGAGACAGAGTGAAGGGCAGACCCAGAAAGAGGGAGAGAAAGAAAGAGGAAGCAGAAGAGAGATAGAGAAATGACAACTGGGGAAAGAATATGTGAGTCATCCAGATAGAGAAAAAAATAGAGCAGAAGATAGCTGAAGGGTATCGAGAGACATGGAGCAAAGGAGGCTAGATTGGGTCAAGATACAGATCAACCATGATCAAAATGAATGGGGGAGCAGGCTCGAGAGGCTGAATGGCCTGCTCCTGTTCCGATGTTCCGAAGATAATAATAAGGATGGAGAACATTGGCTGCAGTGTTTCCGACAGTGATCACACTAAAAAACTACTTCATTGGCTGGACAGCACTTTGCAACAAACTGAGGTTGTGAAAGGCACTATATAAATGCAAATCTTTCTCTCTCTCTATCTCTCTGTGTTTCTCTCTCTCCATCTATCTGTGTTTCTCTCTATCTATCTGTGTTTCGTTCTCTCTATCTATCTGTTTCTCTCTGTCTGTCTGTGTTTCTCTCTCTCTGTCCATCTGTTTCTCTCTCTCTATCTATCTGATTCTCTCTCTCTATCTATCTGTGTTTCTCTCTCTCTGTCTATCTGTTTCTCTCTCTCTATCTATCTATCTGATTCTCTCTCTCTATCTATCTGTGTTACTCTCTCTCAATCTGTGTTTCTCTCTCTCTGTCTATCTGTTTCTCTCTCTCTATCTATCTGTGTTTCTCTCTATCTATCTGTGTTTCTCTCTCTCTATCTGTCTGTGTTTCTCTCTCTCTATCTATTTGTGTTTCTCTCTCTATCTATCTGTGTTTCTCTCTCTATCTATCTGTGTTTCTCTCTCTCTATCTCTCTGTGTTTCTCTCTCTATCTATCTATCTATCTGTGTGTCTCTCTCTCTATCTATCTGTGTTTCTATCTCTATCTATCTGTGTTTCTCTCTCTCTATTTATCTGTTTCTCTCTCTCTCTATCTCTCTGTGTTTCTCTCTCTCCATCCATCTGTGTTTCCCTCTCTACTATCTGTGTTTCTCTCTCTCTATCGCTCTGTGTTTCTCTCTCTCGATGCATCTCTGTTTCTCTCTCTCTATCTTACTGTGTTTTTCTCTATCTATTATAGACCAGTTAGCCTAACATCTGTGGTGGGTAAAATTTTGGAGTCTATTATTAAGGAGACAGTAGCGGAACATTGGATAAACATAATTTAATAGGACAAAGTCAGCATGGCTTTACGAAGGGGAAGTCATGTCTGACAAATTTGCTTGAGTTCTTTGAGGACATAACGTACAGGGTGGATAAAGGGGAACCAGTGGACGTAGTGTTTTTAGACTTCCAGAAGGCATTCGACAAGGTGCCACATAAAAGATTATTGCTCAAGATAAAGAATCACTGGATTGGGGGTAATATTCTGGCATGGGTGGAGGATTGGTTATCTAACAGGAAGCAGAGAGTTTGGATAAATGGTTCATTCTCGGACTGGCAACCAGTAGCCAGTGGTGTTCCGCAGGGGTCGGTGCTGGGTCCCCAACTCTTTACAATCTATATTAACGATTTGGAGGAGGGGACCGAGTGTAACATATCAAAGTTTGCAGATGATACAAAGATGGGAGGGAAAGTAGAGAGTGAGGAGGACAAAAAAAACCTACAAGGGGATAGAGACAGGCTGGGTGAGTGGGCAGAGATTTGGCAGATGCAATACAATATTGGAAAAAGTGAGGTTATGCACTTTGGCAGGAAAAATCGGAGAGCAAGTTACTATCTTAATGGCGAGAAACTGGAAAGTACTGCAGTACAAAGGGATCTGGGGGTCCTAGTGCAAGAAAATCAAAAAGTTAGTATGCAGGTGCAGCAGGTGATCAAGAAGGCCAACGGAATGTTGGCTTTTATTGCTAGGGGAATAGAATATAAAAACAGGGAGGTATTGCTGCAGTTATATAAGGTATTGGTGAGACCGCACCTGGAATACTGCATACAGTTTTGGTGTCCATATTTTAGAAAAGACATACTTGCTCTCGAGGCAGTACAAAGAAGGTTCACTCGGTTAATCCCGGGGATATCTGCATTTCTCTCTCTCTATCTATCTGCGTTTGTCTTTCCCTCAGGAAACACAGATAGATAGAGAGAGAGAAACACAGATAGATAGAGAGAGAAACACAGATAGACAGAGAGGTTAGACAAGCGTGTAAGAAAGGCATAGTGGTCTTAATGGGGGACTTTAACCTTCACATAGATTGGGAAAAGCAGACTAGCAACTGTCAGAAAAGCAGTGAATTTCTTGAGTGTGTCTGGGATAGTTTTCCCCAGCAGTATGTCCTAGAGGCAACAAGGGGGCAAGCCATACTAGATTTAGAAATGAGTAATTAACCAGATTTAGTTAACGGCTCAACTGTGCGTGAACATCTATCCAATAGTGATCATAACATGATCGAGTTCAATGTCGTGTTTGAAAGGGAAAAAAGTGAATCAGCTGCTTAGATTCTAGTCTTGGGTAAGGCCGACTTCAATGGGATGAGACAGAGACTGTCCACAGTAAACTGGGCAAATCTGTTAATGGGTAAAACGACTGATGATCAGTGGGAAATGTTTAAAGAAACATTTAACGTGATACAGAATCGGTTTATATCCCTGAGGGGCAAGAACTCTACTTGCCAAAAAAAACAGCCATGGACAACTAAAGAGGTAAGGGACAGTATAAGACAGAAGGAAAGGACATACAAAAAGGCAAAAAATGGCACAGATCCTGGTGAATGGGAAAGATACAAAGATCAACAAAGGGTCACAAAACAGATAGTAAGAGCTACAAAAAGAGAGTATGAAAAGAAACTCGCAAGGGATATCAAAACCAATACGAAGAACTTTTATAGTTATATTCGGAAAAAGAGGGTGGTCAGGAGCAGTGTTGGCCCCTTGAAAACTGAAAGTGGGGATATTGTCATTGACAATGGGGAAATGGCGGACATGTTGATGTTTGTGTCAGTATTTACAGCAGAAAAAGAGGATAGCATGCCGGAAATCCCAAGAAAACTAATATTGAATCGGGGACAGGGACTCGATAAAATTAACATAAGTAAAGCAACAGTAATAAAGAAAATAACAGCACTAAAGAATGACAAATCCCCAGGACCAGATGGTTTCCATCCCAGGGTTTTAAAGGAAGTCGGTGAGCACATTGCAGATGCCCTAACTATAATCTTTCAAAGTTCTCTAGATTCAGGAACTGTCCCTCCAGATTGGAAAATTACACATGTCACTCCGCTTTTTAAGAAAGGAGAGAGAGGGAAACCGGGGAATTATAGACCAGTTAGCCCAACATCTGTTGTGGGGAAAATGCTGGAGTCTATAATTAAGGATAGGGTGACTGAACACCTCGAGAATTTTCAGTTAATCAGGGAGAGCCAGCATGGATTTGTGAAAGGTAGGTCGTGCCTGACAAACCTGATTGAATTTTTTGAAGAGGTGACTAAAGTAGTGGACAGGGGAATGTCAATGGATGTTATTTATATGGACTTCCAGAAGGCATTTGAGAAGGTCCCACATTAGAGACTGTTAGCTAAGATAGAAGCCCATGGAATCGAGGGAAAAGTATGGACTTGGTTAGGAAGTTGGCTGAGCGAAAGGCGACAGAGAGTAGGGATAATGGGAAGGTACTCACATTGACAGGATGTGACTAGTGGAGTCCCGCAGGGATCTGTCTTGGGGCCTCAATTATTCACAATATTTATTAACGACTTAGATGAAGGCATAGAAAGTCTCATATCTAAGTTTGCGGATGACACAAAGATTGGTGGCATTGTAAGCAGTGTAGATGAAAACATAAAATTACAAAGCGATATTGATAGATTAGGTGAATGGGCAAAACTGTGGCAAATGGAATTCAATGTAGACAAATGTGAGGTCATCCACTTTGGATTAAAAAAGGATAGAACAGGGTACTTTCTAAATGGTAAAAAGTTAAAAACAGTGGATGTCCAAAGGGACTTAGGGGTTCAGGTACATCGATCATTAAAGTGTCATGAACAGGTGCAGAAAATAATCAATAAGGCTAATGGAATGCTGGCCTTTATATCTAGAGGACCAGAGTACAAGGGGGCAGAAGTTATGCTGCAGCTATACAAAACCCTGGTTAGACTGCACCTGGAGTACTGTGAGCAGTTCTGGGCACCGCACCTTCGGAAGGACATATTGGCCTTGGAGGGAGTGCAGCGTAGGTTTACTAGAATGATACCCGGACTTCAAGGGTTAAGTTACGAGGAGAGATTACACAAATTGGGGTTGTATTCTCTGGAGTTTCGAAGGTTAAGGGGTGATCTGATCGAAGTTTATAAGATATTAAGGGGAACAGATAGGGTGGATAGAGAGAAACTATTTCCGCTGGGTGGGGATTTTAGGAGTAGGGGCACAGTCTAAAAATTAGAGCCAGACCTTTCAGGAGTGAGATTAGAAAACATTTCTACACACAAAGGGTGGTAGAAGTTTGGAACTCTCTTCCGCAAACGGCAATTGATACTAGCTCAATTGCTAAATTTAAATCTGAGATAGATAGCTTTTTGGCAACCAAAGGTATTAAGGGATATGGGCCAAAGGCAGGTATATGGAGTTAGATCACAGATCAGCCAAATTTGATGAAAGCATAGAAAGTCTCATATCTAAGTTTGCCGATGACACAAAGATTGGTGGCATTGGAAGCAGTGTAGCGGAGCAGGCACGAGGGGCTAAATGACAGAGCAGGCATGAGGGGCTGAATGGCCTACTCCTGTTCCTATGTTCCTATGTTCCTATCTCACTGCGTTTCTCTCTTTCCATCTATGTATGTTTCTCTATCTATCAGTGTTTCTGTCCATCTGTGTTTCTCTCTCGATATATAACTGTGTCTCTCTCTCTCCATTTATGTGTGTTTCTCTCTCTCTATCTATCTCTGTATCTCTCTCTCTATCTATCTGTGTTTCTATCTTTCCATCTATCTGTTTTCTCTCTCTATCTATCTGTGTTCCTCTCTATCTATCTGTGTTTCTCTCTCTCCATCTCTCTGTGTTTCTCACTCTCCATCTATCTGTGTCTCTCTCTCTTTCTATGTATGTTTCTCTCTCTCTCTATCTATCTGTGATTCTCTCTCTCTCTGTCCATCTGTGTTTCTCTCTCTCTATCTATCAGGGTTTCTCTCTTTCTATCAGTGTTTCTCTCTATCTATTTGTGTTTCTCTCTCTATATATATCTGTGATTCTCTCTCTCGATCTATCTGTGCTTCTCTCTCTCTGTCTATCTGTGTTTTTCTCTCTCCATCCATCTGTGTTTCTCTCTCTCTATCTCTCCATCTCTCTGTGTTTCTCTCTATCTAACTGTGTTTCTCTCTCTCTATCTGTGTTTCTCTCCTTCAATTTATCTGTTTTTCACTCTCTCTCTCGATCTGTTTTTCTCTCTCTCTCTATCTGTGTTTCTCTCACTCTATCTATCTGTGTTTCTCTCCCTCTATCTATTTGTGTTTCTCTCTCTCTATCCATCTGTTTCTCGCTCTCTATCCCTCTGTGTCTCTCTCATTCTATCTATCTGTGTTTCTCTCACTCCATCTGTGTTTCTCTCTCTCTATCTATCTGTGTTTCTCTCTCTATCTATCTGTGTGTGTCTATCTATCTGTGTGTGTCTCTCTCTCCATCTGTGTTTCTCTCTCTCTATCTATCTGTGTTTCTCTCTCTCTATCTGTGTTTCTCTCTCTCCATCAATCTGTGTTTCTCTCTCTCTATCTATCTGTGTTACTCTCTCTCTGTCTATCTGTGTTTCTCTCTCTCTATCTGTGTTTCTCTCTCTCTATCTGTGTTTCTCTCTATCTATCTATCTGTGTTTCTCTCTCTCTGTCTATCTGTGTTTTTCTCTCTCTATCTGTGTTTCTCTCTCTCCATCAATCTGTGTTTCTCTCTCTCTATCTATCTGTGTTTCTCTCTATCTATCTATCTGTGTTTCTCTCTCTCTATCTCTCCATCTCTCTGTGTTTCTCTCTATCTATCTGTATATCTCTCTCTCTATCCATCTGTGTTTCTCTCGCTCTATCTATCTGTGTTTCTCTCCCTCAATTTATCTGTTTTTCTCTCTCTCTCTCTATCTGTGTTTCTCACACTCTATCTATCTGTGTTTCTCTCGCTCTATCTATCTGTGTTTCTCTCTCTCTATCTGTGTTTCTCTCCCTCTATTTTTCTCTCTCTCAATCTATCTGTGTCCCTCTCTCTCTCTATCTGTGTTTCTCTCCCTCTATTTATCTGTTTTTCTCTCTCTCTATCTATCTGTGTCGCTCTCTCTCTCTATCTATCTGCGTTACTCAATCTCTATCTATCTCTCTCTCTCACTCTCTATCTTTTTCTGTTTCTCTCTCTCAATCTCTCTGTGTTACTCTCTCTCGAAATATCTGTGTTTCTCACTCTATATCTATCAGTGTTTCTATCTCTCTATCTATCTGTGTCACTCTCAATATATCTCTCTGTGTTTCTCTCTCTCTCCATCCATCTGTATTACTCTCTCTCTATCTATCTATCTCTCTCACTCTCAATCTATCTGTGTTTCACTCTCTCTTTCTATTTTTGTTTCTCTCTCTCCATCTCTCTGTGTTTGTCTAACTGTGTTCCTCTCTATCTATCTGTGTTTCTATCTCTCTATCTAACTATCTCTCTCTCTCTCTCACTATCGATCTGTGTTTCTCTCTCTCCATCCATCTGTGCTTCTCTCATTCAATCTATCCGTGTTTCTCTCTCTCTATCTGTGTTTCTCTCTCTCGATCCATCTGTGTTTCTCTCTTTCTATCTAACTGTGTTTCTCTCACTCCATCTATCTGTGTTTCTCTCTCTATCTATCTGTGTGTCTCTCTCTCACTCTGTGTGTGTGTGTCTCTCTCTATCTGTGTGTCTCTCTCTCTATCTCTCTGTGTTTCTCTCTCTCCATCTATCTATCTCTCTCTCTCACTATCGATCTGTGTTTCTCTCTCTCTATCCATCTGTGTTTCTCTCATTCAATCTATCCGTGTTTCTCTCTATCTATCGGTGTTTCTCTCTCTCTATCCATCTGTGTTTCTCTCTCTCTATCTGTGTTTCTCTCCCTCAATTTATCTGTTCTTATCTCTCTCTCTCTATCTGTTTTTCTCTCTCTCTATCTATCTGTGTCCCTCTCTCTCTATCTATCTGTGTTTCTCTCCCTCTATTTATCTGTTTTTCTCCCTCTCTATCTGTGTCACTCTCTATCTATCTGTGTTTCTCTGTTTCTATCTATTTCTGATTCACTCCCACTATCTCTCTGTGTTTCTCTCTCTCTATCTCTGTGTTTCTCTCTCTATTTCTCTGTGTTTCTCTCTCTCTATCTCTCTGTGTTTCTCTCTATCTCTCTGTGTTTCTCTCTATCTCTCTGTGTTTCTTTCTATTTATCTGTGTTTCTCCCTCTCTGTCTGTGTTTCTCTCAATCTATCTATCTGTGTTTCTCTCTCTCCATCTATCTGTGTTTCTCTCTCTCGATATATCTGTGTTTCTCTCTCTCCATCTGTGTTTCTCCCTCTCTGTCTATCTGTGTTTCTCTCTCTCTATCTGTGTTTCTCTCTCCCTATCTATCTGTGTCACTCTCTCTATATCTATCTGTCATTCTATCTCTCTATCTATCTGTGTCACTCTCTATCTATCTCTCTGTGTTTGTCTCACTCAGTCAATCTGTGTTTTTCTCTCTCTCTGTGTTTCTCTCTCTCCATCTGTGTTTCTATCTCACTATCTATCTGTGTTTCTCTCTCTCCATCTATCTATCTCTCTCTCTCACTAACTATCTGTGTTTCTCTCTTTCTATCTAACTGTGTTTCTCTCTCTATCGATCTGTGTGTCTCTCTCTCACTATCTGTGTGTGTATCTCTCTCTATCTGTGCTTCTCTCTCTCTATCTCTCTTTGTGTCTCTCTCTCTATCTCTCTGTGTTTCTCTCCAACTATCTGTTCTTCTCTCTCTCTCTATCTGTGTTTCTCTCTCTCTATCCATCTGCGTCACTCTCACTCTATCTATCTGTGTTTCTCTGTTTCTATCTATTTCTGATTCACTCCCTCTATCTCTCTGTGTTTCTCACTCTATCTATCTGTGTTTCTCTCTATCTATCTGTGTTTCTCTGTTTCTATCTATTTCTGAGTCACTCCCTCTATCTTTCTGTGTTTCTCTCTCTCCATCTGTGTTTCTCTATCTCTATCTCTCTGTGTTACTCACTCTCTATCTGTGTTTCTCTCTCTATCTCTCCGTGTTTCTATCTCTCTATCTCTCTGTGTTTCTCTCTATCTCTCTGTGTTTCTCTCTCTCTATCTATCCGTGTCACTCTCTCTCTCAATCTATCTGTGTTTCTCTCTCCATCAATCTGTGTTTCTCCATCTATCGGTGTTTCTCTCTCTCTTTCTATCTGTGTTACTCACTCTCTATCTGTGTTTCTCTCTCTATCTCTCCGTGTTTTTCTCTCTCTATCTATCTGTGTTTCTCTCTGTATATCTAAGATTCTCTCTCTCTCTATCTGTGTTTCTCTCTCTCTATCCATCTGCGTCACTCTCACTCTATCTATCTGTGTTTCTCTGTTTCTATCTATTTCTGATTCACTCCCTCTATCTCTCTGTGTTTCTCACTCTATCTATCTGTGTTTCTCTCTATCTATCTGTGTTTCTCTGTTTCTATCTATTTCTGAGTCACTCCCTCTATCTTTCTGTGTTTCTCTCTCTCCATCTGTGTTTCTCTATCTCTATCTCTCTGTGTTACTCACTCTCTATCTGTGTTTCTCTCTCTATCTCTCCGTGTTTCTATCTCTCTATCTCTCTGTGTTTCTCTCTATCTCTCTGTGTTTCTCTCTCTCTATCTATCCGTGTCACTCTCTCTCTCAATCTATCTGTGTTTCTCTCTCCATCAATCTGTGTTTCTCCATCTATCGGTGTTTCTCTCTCTCTTTCTATCTGTGTTACTCACTCTCTATCTGTGTTTCTCTCTCTATCTCTCCGTGTTTTTCTCTCTCTATCTATCTGTGTTTCTCTCTGTATATCTAAGATTCTCTCTCTCTATCTCTCTGTGTTTCTCTCTCTCTATCTATCTGTGTTTCTCTCTCTCCATTTATCCGTGTTTCTCTCTCTCTGTCTATCTGTGTTTCTCTCTCTCTGTCGATCTGTGTTTCATTCTCTCTATATATCTTTGTTTCTCTCTCTTTATCTGTGTTTCTCTCTATCTATCTATCTCTCTCACTCTCCCTTTCTATCTGTGTTTCTCTCACTCTAACTGTCTGTGTTTCTCTCTCTCTATCTGTGTTTCTCACTCTCTATCTATCTGTGTTTCTCTCTCTATTGGTGTTTCTCTCTCTCTATCTATCTGTGTTACTCAGTATCTATCTGTGTTTCTCTCACTCTATCTGTCTGTGTTTCTCTCTCTCTATCTCTCAGTGTTTCTCTCTCTATCTATCTGTGTGTCTCTCTCTCTATCTATCTGTGTTTCTCTCTCTCTATCTGTGTTTCTCTCTCTCCATCTATCCGTGTTTCTCTCTCTCTATCTCTCTGTGTTTCTCTCTCTCTATCTATCTGTGTTTCTCTCTCTCTATCTATCTGTGTTACTCTCTCTCGATCTGTGTTTCTCTCTCTCTATCTATGTTTTGCTCTCTCTATCTATCTGTTTTGTCTCACTCTCTCTATCTGTGTTCCTCTCTCTCTATCTCTGTGTTTCTCTCTCTCTGTCTGTCTGTGTTTCTCTTCTCTATCTCTTGGTGTTTCTCTCTCGAACTAACTGTGTTTGCCTCTCTCTATCTCTCTGTGTTTCTCTCTATCTATCTGTGTTTCTCTCTCTATCTATCTGTGTTACTCTCTCTCAATCTGTGTTTCTCTCTCTATCTCACTGTGTTTCTCTCTCTCTCTCTGTGTTTCCCTCTCTCTATCTATCTGTGTTTCTCTCTATCTATCTGTGTTTCTCTCTCTCTATCTATCTGTGTTTCTCTCTCTCTATCTATCTGTGTTTCTCTCTATCCCTCTGTGTTTCTCTCTCTCTATCTATCTGTGTTTCTCTCTCTCTATCTCTCTGTGTTTCTCTCTCTCCATCTATCTGTTTCTCTCCCTCTATTGATCTGTTTTTCTCTCTCTCCATCTATCTGTGTTTCTCTATCTCAATCTGTGTTTCTCTCTCTCCACCTGTGTTTCTCTCTCTCTATCGATCTGTTTCTCTCTATGTATCTATCTTTGTTTCTCTCCCTCTATTGATCTGTGTTTCTCTCACTCTATCTATCTGTGTTTCTCTCTCTCTATCTGTGTTTCTCTCTCTCTATCTATCTGTGTTTCTCTCTCTATCTATTGGTGTTTCTCTCTCTCTATCTATCTGTGTTACTCTCTCTCTATCTGTGTTTCTCTCACTCTATCTGTCTGTGTTTCTCTCTCTCCATCTATCCGTGTTTCTCTATCTATCTGTGTGTCTCTCTCTCTATCTATCTGTGTTTCTCTCTCTCTATCTGTGTTTCTCTCTCTCTATCTCTCTGTGTTTCTCTCTCTCTAACTCTCTGTGTTTCTCTCTCTCTATCTATCTGTGTTAGTCTCTCTCGATCTGTGTTTCTCTCTCTCTATCTATGTTTTGCTCTCTCTGTCTATCTGTTTTGTCTCTCTCTATCTATCTGTGTTTCTCTCTCTATCTATTGGTGTTTCTCTCTCTCTATCTATCTGTGTTACTCTCTCTCTATCTGTGTTTCTCTCACTCTATCTGTCTGTGTTTCTCTCTCTCCATCTATCCGTGTTTCTCTATCTATCTGTGTGTCTCTCTCTCTATCTATCTGTGTTTCTCTCTCTCTATCTGTGTTTCTCTCTCTCTATCTCTCTGTGTTTCTCTCTCTCTAACTCTCTGTGTTTCTCTCTCTCTATCTATCTGTGTTAGTCTCTCTCGATCTGTGTTTCTCTCTCTCTATCTATGTTTTGCTCTCTCTGTCTATCTGTTTTGTCTCACTCTGTCTATCTGTGTTTCTCTCTCTCTATCTGTGTTTCTCTTTCTCTATCTCTGTGTTTCTCTCTCTCTGTCTGTCTGTGTTTCTCTCTCTATCTATCTGTGTTACTCTCTCTCAATCTGTGTTTCTCTCTCTCTATCTCTCTGTGTTTCTCTCTCTCTCTGTGTTTCTCTCTCTATCTCCCTGTGTTTCTCTCTCTCTGTCTATCTGTGTTTCTCTCACTCCATCTATCTGTGTTTAACTCCCTCGATCTATCTGTGTCACTCTCTCTATCTATCTGTGATTCTCTCTCTTAATGCATCTGTGTTACTTTCTCTCTATCTGTTTTTCTCTCACTCTATCTATCTGTGTTTCTCTCACTCTATCTATCTTTGTTTCTCTCCCTCTATCTATCTGTGTCAATCTATCTATCTCTCTGTGTTTCTCTCTCTCTATCTATCTTTGTATCTCTCCCTCTATCTATCTGTGTTTCTCTCTCTCTAACTATCTGTGTTTCTCTCTCTCTATCTGTGTTTCTCTCTCAATCCATCTGTGTTTCTCTCTCTCTGTCTATCTGTGTCACTCTATCTATCTATCTGTGTTTCTCTCTCTCTATCTATCTGTGTTTCTCTCTATCTCTCTGTGTTTCTCTCTCTCTATCTATCTGTGTTTCTCTCTCTCTATCTCTCTGTGTTTCTCCCTCTCCATCCATCTGTTTCTCTCTTTCTATCTATCTGTGTTTCACTCTCTCTATCTATCTGTGTTTCTCTCTATCTTTCTGTGTTTCTCTCTCTCGAAATATCTGTGTTTCTCTCTCTCTGTCTATCTGTGTCACTCTATCTATCTATCTGTGTTTCTCTCTCTCTATCTATCTGTGTTTCTCTCTATCTATCTGTGTTTCTCTCTCTCTGTCTATCTGTGTCACTCTATCTATCTATCTGTGTTTCTCTCTCTCTATCTATCTGTGTTTCTCTCTCTCTATCTCCCTGTGTTTCTCTCTCTCTATCTATCTGTTTCTCTCTATCTATCTATCTTTGTTTCTCTCCCTCTATTGATCTGTTTTTCTCTCTCTCCATCTATCTGTGTTTCTCTAACTCTATGTGTGTTTCTCTCTCTCCATCTGCGTTTCTCTCTCTCTATCTATCTGTTTCTCTCTATCTATCTATCTTTGTTTCTCTCCCTCTATTGATCTGTGTTTCTCTCACTCGATCTATCTGTGTTCCTCTCTCTCTATCTGTGTTTCTCTGTTTCTATCTATTTCTGTTTCCCTCCCTCTATCTCTCTGTGTTTCTCTCTCCATTTCTCTGTGTTTCTCTCTCTATCTATCTGTGTGTCTCTCTCTCACTATCTGTGTGTGTCTCTCTCTCTTTCTGTGTTTCTCTCTCTATCTCTCTGTGTGTCTCTCTCTCTATGTCTCTGTGTTTCTCTCTATCTATCTCTCTGTGTTTCTCTCTATCTATCTGTGTTTCTCTCTCTCTGTCTATCTGTGTTACTCTCTATCGATCCGTGTTTCTCTCTCTCTATCCATCTGTGTTTCTCTCTCTCTATCTATCTGTGTCGCTCTCTCTCTATCTATCTGTGTTTCTCTCCCTCTATTTATCTGTTTTTCTCTCTCTCTATTTGTGTTTCTCTCACTCTATCTATCTCTGTTTCTCTCTCTCTATCTGTGTTTCTCTGTTTCCATCTATTTCTGTTTCCCTCCCTCTATCTCTCTGTGTTTCTCTCTCCATTTCTCTGTGTTTCTCTCTCTCTATCTCTCTGTGTTTCTCTCTCTATTTCTCTGTGTTTCTCTCTCTCTATCTCTCTGTGTTTCTCTCCATCTATATGAGTTTCTCTCTCTCTATCCGTGTCACTCTCTCTAACTATCTGTGTTTCTCTCACTCTATCTCTCTGTGTTTCTCTCTCCCTGTCTATCTGTGTTTCTCTCTCTCTGTCTATCTGTGTTTCTCTCTCTCTATCTATCTGTGCTTCTCTCTCTCTATCTATCTGTGTTACTCTCTCTCTATCTGTGTTTCTCTCACTCTATCTGTCTGTGTTTCTCTCTCTCTATCTGTGTTTCTCTCTATCTATCTGTTTTTCTCTCACTCGATCTGTGTTTCTCTCCCTCTATCTATCTGTGTTTCTCTCGAACCATCTGTGTTTATCTCTCTCTATCCATCTGTGTTTCTCTCTCTCTATCCATCTGTGTTTCTCTCTCTCTGTCAATCTGTGTTTCTCTCCCTCTATCTATCTGTGTTACTCTCTCTCAATCTGTGTTTCTCTCTATCTCTCTGTGTTTCTCTCCCTCTATCCATCTGTGTTTCTCTCTCTCTATCTATCTGTGTTACTCTCTCTCGATCTGTGTTTCTCTCTCTCTATCTATGTTTTGCTCTCTCTATCTATCTGTTTTGTCTCACTCTGTCTATCTGTGTTTCTCTCTCTCGATCTCTGTGTTTCTCTCTCTCTGTCTGTCTGTGTTTCTCTTCTCTATCTCTTGGTGTTTCTCTCTCTAACTATCTGTGTTTGCCTCTCTCTATCTATCTGTGTTTCTCTCTCTATCTATCTGTGTTACTCTCTCTCAATATGTGTTTCTCTCTCTCTCTATCTCACTGTGTTTCTCTCTCTCTATCTATCTGTGTTTCTCTCTATCCCTCTGTGTTTCTCTCTCTCCATCTATCTGTGTTTCTCTCTCTCTATCTCCCTGTGTTTCTCTCTCCCTATCTATCTGTTTCTCTCTATCTATCTATCTTTGTTTCTCTCCCTCTATTGATCTGTTTTTCTCTCTCTCCATCTATCTGTGTTTCTCTAACTCTATCTGTGTTTCTCTCTCTCCATCTGCGTTTCTCTCTCTATCTATCTGTTTCTCTCTATCTATCTATCTTTGTTTCTCTCCCTCTATTAATCTGTGTTTCTCTCACTCTATCTATCTGTGTTTCTCTCTCTCTATCTGTGTTTCTCTGTTTCTATCTATTTCTGTTTCCCTCCCTCTATCTCTCTGTGTTTCTCTCTCCATTTCTCGGTGTTTCTCTCTCTCTATCTCTCTGTGTTTCTCTCTCTATTTCTCTGTGTTTCTCTCTCTCAATCTCTCTGTGTTTATCTCTATCTATCTGTGTTTCTCTCTCTCTGTCTATCTGTGTTTCTCTCTCTCTATCTATCTGTGTTTGTCTCTCTATCTCTCTGTGTTTCTCTCTCTCTGTCTATCTGTGTTTCTCTCACTCTGTCTATCTGTGTTTCTCTCTCTCTATCTATCTGTGTTTCTCTCTCCATCAATTTGTGTTTCTCTATCTATCGGTGTTTTTCTCTCTCTATCTATCTGTGTTTCTCTCTATATATCTAAGATTCTCTCTCTCTATCTCTCTGTGTTTCTCTCCATCTCTCTGTGTTTCTCTCTCTCTATTTCTCTGTGTTTCTCTCTCTCTATCTCTGTGTTTCTCTCTCTCTTTCTCTCTGAGTCTCTCTCTATCTATCTGTGTTTCTCTCTATCTATCTGTGTTTCTCTCTCTCCATTTATCCGTGTTTCTCTCTCTCTGTCTATCTGTGTTTCTCTCTCTCTGTCGATCTGTGTTTCATTCTCTCCATATATCTTTGTTTCTCTCTCTTTATCTGTGTTTCTCTCTATCTATCTATCTCTCTCACTCTCCCTATCTATCTGTGTTTCTCTCACTCTAACTGTCTGTGTTTCTCTCTCTCTATCTGTGATTCTCTCTCTCTATCTCTCTGTGTTTCTCTCTCTATCTATTGGTGTTTCTCTCTCTCTATCTATCTGTGTTACTCTCTCTCTATCTGTGTTTCTCTCTATCTGTCTGTGTTTCTCTCTCTCCATCTATCCGTGTTTCTCTCTCTCTATCTCTCTGTGTTTCTCTCTCTCTATCTATCTGTGTTTCTCTCTCTCTATCTATCTGTGTTACTCTCTCTCGATCTGTGTTTCTCTCTCTCTATCTATGTTTTGCTCTCTCTATCTATCTGTTTTGTCTCACTCTGTCTATCTGTGTTTCTCTCTCTCTATCTGTGTTTCTCTCTCTCTATCTCTGTGTTTCTCTCTCTCTGTCTGTCTGTGTTTCTCTTCTCTATCTCTTGGTGTTTCTCTCTCTAACTATCTGTGTTTGCCTCTCTCTATCTCTCTGTGTTTCTCTCTATCTATCTGTGTTACTCTCTCTCAATCTGTGTTTCTCTCTCTATCTCACTGTGTTTCTCTCTCTCTCTCTGTGTTTCCCTCTCTCTATCTATCTGTGTTTCTCTCTATCTATCTGTGTTTCTCTCTCTCTATCTATCTGTGTTTCTCTCTCTCTGTCTATCTGTGTCACTCTATCTATCGATCTGTGTTTCTCTCTCTCTATCTATCTGTGTTTCTCTCTATCCCTCTGTGTTTCTCTCTCTCTATCTATCTGTGTTTCTCTCTCTCTATATCTCTGTGTTTCTCTCTCTCCATCTATCTGTTTCTCTCTATCTATCTATCTTTGTTTCTCTCCCTCTATTGATCTGTTTTTCTCTCTCTCCATCTATCTGTGTTTCTCTATCTCAATCTGTGTTTCTCTCTCTCCACCTGTGTTTCTCTCTCTCTATCGATCTGTTTCTCTCTATCTATCTATCTTTGTTTCTCTCCCTCTATTGATCTGTGTTTCTCTCACTCTATCTATCTGTGTTTCTCTCTCTCTATCTGTGTTTCTCTCTCTCTATCTATCTGTGTTTCTCTCTCTATCTATTGGTGTTTCTCTCTCTCCATCTATCCGTGTTTCTCTCTCCATCTATCTGTGTGTCTCTCTCTCTATCTATCTGTGTTTCTCTCTCTCCATCTATCCGTGTTTCTCTCTCTCTATCTCTCTGTGTTTCTCTCTCTCTATCTCTCTGTGTTTCTCTCTCTCTATCTATCTGTGTTACTCTCTCTCGATCTGTGTTTCTCTCTCTCTATCTATGTTTTGCTCTCTCTATCTATCTGTTTTGTCTCACTCTGTCTATCTGTGTTTCTCTCTCTCTATCTCTGTGTTTCTCTCTCTCTGTCTGTCTGTGTTTCTCTTCTCTATCTCTTGGTGTTTCTCTCTCTAACTATCTGTGTTTCTCTCTCTCTATCTGTGTTTCTCTTTCTCTATCTCTGTGTTTCTCTCTCTCTGTCTGTCTGTGTTTCTCTCTCTATCTATCTGTGTTACTCTCTCTCAATCTGTGTTTCTCTCTCTCTATCTATCTGTGTTTCTCTCTATCTATCTGAGTTTCTCTCTGTCTATCTTTCCCTGTCACTCTCTCTCTCTATCCATCTGTGTTTCTCTCTCTATCTCTCTGTGTTTCTCTCTCTCTGTCTATCTGTGTTTCTCTCACTCTATCTATCTGTGTTTAACTCCCTCTATCTATTTGTGTCACTCTCTCTATCTATCTGTGTTTCTCTCTCTTAATGCATCTGTGTTACTTTCTCTCTATCTACCTGTGTTTCTCTCTCTCCAACTATCTGTGTTTCTCTCTATCTATCTGTGTTTCTCTCTCTCTATCTGTGTTTCTCTCTCAATCCATCTGTGTTTCTCTCTCTCTGTCTATCTGTGTTTCTCTCTATCTCTCTGTGTTTCTCTCTCTCTATCTATCTGTGTTTCACTCTCTCCATCTATCTGTGTTTCTCTCCATCTATCTGTGTTTCTCTCTCTCTATCTATCTGTGTTTCTCTCTCTCTATCTATCTGTGTCACTCTATCTATCTATCTGTGTTTCTCTCTCTCTATCTCCCTGTGTTTCTCTCTCTCTATCTATCTGTTTATCTCTATCTATCTATCTTTGTTTCTCTCCCTCTATTGATCTGTTTTTCTCTCTGTCCATCTATCTTTGTTTCTCTAACTCTATGTGTGTTTCTCTCTCTCCATCTGCGTTTCTCTCTCTCTATCTATCTGTTTCTCTCTATCTATCTATCTTTGTTTCTCTCTCTCTATTGATCTGTGTTTCTCTCACTCTATCTATCTGTGTTTCTCTCTCTCTATCTGTGTTTCTCTGTTTCTATCTATTTCTGTTTCCCTCCCTCTATGTCTCTGTGTTTCTCTCTCCATTTCTCTGTGTTTCTCTCTCTCCATCTCTCTGTGTTTATCTCTATCTATCTGTGTGTCTCTCTCTCACTATCTGTGTGTGTCTCTCGCTCTTTCTGTGTTTCTCTCTATCTCTCTGTGTGTCTCTCTCTCTATCTCTCTGTGTTTCTCTCTATCCATCTGTGTTTCTCTCTCTCTATCTGTGTTTCTCTCCCTCAATTTATCTGTTCTTCTCTCTCTCTCTCTATCTGTTTTTCTCTCTCTCTATCTATCTGCGTCGCTCTCTCTCTATCTATCTGTGTTTCTCTCCCTCTATTTATCTGTTTTTCTCTCTCTCTATTTGTGTTTCTCTCACTCTATCTATCTGTGTTTCTCTCTCTATCTGTGTTTCTCTGTTTCCATCTATTTCTGTTTCCCTCCCTCTATCTCTCTGTGTTTCTCTCTCCATTTCTCTGTGTTTCTCTCTCTCTATCTCTCTGTGTTTCTCTCTCTATTTCTCTGTGTTTCTCTCTCTCTATCTCTCTGTGTTTCTCTCCATCTATATGAGTTTCTCTCTCTCTATCTATCCGTGTCACTCTCTCTAACTAGCTGTGTTTCTCTCACTCTATCTCTCTGTGTTTCTCTCTCCCTGTCTATCTTGTTTCTCTCTATCTGTCTATCTGTGTTTCTCTCTCTCTATTTATCTGTGCTTCTCTCTCTCTATCTATCTGTGTTACTCTCTCTCTATCTGTGTTTCTCTCACTCTATCTGTCTGTGTTTCTCTCAATCGATCTGTGTTTCTCTCTATCTATCTGTTTTTCTCTCACTCGATCTGTGTTTCTCTCCCTCTATCTATCTGTTTCTCTCTCTCTATCAATCTGTGTTTCTCTCTCTCTCTATATATATATGTGTTTCTCTCCCTCTATCTATCTGTGTTTCTCTTGAACCATCTGTGTTTCTCTCTCTCTGTCTATCTGTGTTTCTCTCTCTCTCTCCATCTGTGTTTCTCTCTTTATCTATCTGTGTTTCTCTCTCGCTATCCCTCTGTGTTACTCTCTATCTATCTGTATTTCTCTCTCTATCTCTCTGTGTTTCTCTCTCTCGATCTCTCTGTGTTTCTCTCTATCTCTCTGTGTTTCTCTCTCTCTATCTATCTGTGTTTCTCTCTCTATCTCTCTGTGTTTCTCTCTCTCTGTCTATCTGTGTTTCTCTCACTCTGTCTATCTGTGTCACTCTCTCTATCTATCTATGTTTCTCTCTTTCAATGCATCGGTGTTACTTTCTCTCTATCTGTTTTTCTCTCACTCTATCTATCTGTGCTTCTCTCTCTCTATCTATCCGTGTCACTCTCTCTAACTATCTGTGTTTCTCTCACTCTATCTCTCTGTGTTTATCTCTCCCTGTCTATCAGTGTTTCTCTCTCTCTGTCTATCTGTGTTTCTCTCTCTCTATCTATCTGTGTTTCTCTCTCTCTATCTATCTGTGTTACTCTCTCTCGATCTGTGTTTCTCTCTCTCTATCTATGTTTTGCTCTCTCTATCTATCTGTTTTGTCTCACTCTCTCTATCTGTGTTTCTCCTTCTCTATCTCTTGGTGTTTCTCTCTCTAACTATCTGTGTTTGCCTCTCTCTATCTCTCTGTGTTTCTCTCTATCTATCTGTGTTACTCTCTCTCAATCTGTGTTTCTCTCTCTCTCTATCTCTCTGTGTTTCTCTCTCTCTATCTATCTGTGTTTCTCTTTATCCCTCTGTGTTTCTCTCTCTCTCTATCTCCCTGTGTTTCTCTCTATCTATCTATCTGTTTCTCTCTATCTATCTATCTTTGTTTCTCTCCCTCTATTGATCTGTTTTTCTCTCTCTCCATCTATCTGTGTTTCTCTAACTCTATCTGTGATTCTCTCTCTCCATCTGCGTTTCTCTCTCTATCTATCTGTTTCTCTCTATCTATCTATCTTTGTTTCTCTCCCTCTATTAATCTGTGTTTCTCTCACTCTATCTATCTGTGTTTCTCTCTCTCGATCTGTGTTTCTCTGTTTCTATCTATTTCTGTTTCCCTCCCTCTATCTCTCTGTGTTTCTCTCTCCATTTCTCTGTGTTTCTCTCTCTCTATCTCTCTGTGTTTCTCTCTCTATTTCTCTGTGTTTCTCTCTCTCTATCTCTCTGTGTTTATCTCTATCTATCTGTGTGTCTCTCTCTCACTATCTGTGTGTGTCTCTCTCTCTATCTGTGTTTCTCTCTCTCTATCTCTCTGTGTGTCTCTCTCTATATCTCTCTGTGTTTCTCTCTATCTATCTGTGTTTATCTCTCTCTGTCTATCTGTGTTTCTCTCTCTCTATCTGTGTTTCTCTCCCTCAATTTATCTGTTCTTCTCTCTCTCTCTCTATCTGTTTTTCTCTCTCTCTATCTATCTGTGTCGCTCTCTCTCTATCTATCTGTGTTTCTCTCCCTCTATTTATCTGTTTTTCTCTCTCTCTATTTGTGTTTCTCTCACTCTATCTATCTGTGTTTCTCTCTCTCTATCTGTGTTTCTCTGTTTCCATCTATTTCTGTTTCCCTCCCTCTATCTCTCTGTGTTTCTCTCTCCATTTCTCTGTGTTTCTCTCTCTCTATCTCTCTGTGTTTCTCTCTCTATTTCTCTGTGTTTCTCTCTCTCTATCTCTCTGTGTTTCTCTCCATCTATGTGAGTTTCTCTCTCTCTATCTATCCGTGTCACTCTCTCTAACTATCTGTGTTTCTCTCACTCTATCTCTCTGTGTTTCTCTCTCCCTGTCTATCTGTGTTTCTCTCTCTCTATCTATCTGTGTTTCTCTCTCTCTGTCTATCTGTGTTATTCTCTCTCTATCTGAGTTTCTCTCACTCTATCTGTCTGTGTTTCTCTCTATCGATCTGTGTTTCTCTCTATCTATCTGTTTTTCTCTCACTCGATCTGTGTTTCTCTCCCTCTATCTATCTGTTTCTCTCTCTCTATCAATCTGTGTTTCTCTCTCTCTCTATATATATATGTGTTTCTCTCCCTCTATCTATCTGTGTTTCTCTTGAACCATCTGTGTTTCTCTCTCTCTGTCTATCTGTGTTTCTCTCTCTCTCTCCATCTGTGTTTCTCTCTTTATCTATCTGTGTTTCTCTCTCGCTATCCCTCTGTGTTACTCTCTATCTATCTGTGTTTCTCTCTCTATCTCTCTGTGTTTCTCTCTCTCGATCTCTCTGTGTTTCTCTCTATCTCTCTGTGTTTCTCTCTATCTATCTATCTGTGTTTCTCTCTCTATCTCTCTGTGTTTCTCTCTCTCTGTCTATCTGTGTTTCTCTCACTCTGTCTATCTGTGTCACTCTCTCTATCTATCTATGTTTCTCTCTTTCAATGCATCGGTGTTACTTTCTCTCTATCTGTTTTTCTCTCACTCTATCTATCTGTGCTTCTCTCTCTCTATCTATCCGTGTCACTCTCTCTAACTATCTGTGTTTCTCTCACTCTATCTCTCTGTGTTTATCTCTCCCTGTCTATCAGTGTTTCTCTCTCTCTGTCTATCTGTGTTTCTCTCTCTCTATCTATCTGTGTTTCTCTCTCTCTATCTATCTGTGTTACTCTCTCTCGATCTGTGTTTCTCTCTCTCTATCTATGTTTTGCTCTCTCTATCTATCTGTTTTGTCTCACTCTCTCTATCTGTGTTTCTCCTTCTCTATCTCTTGGTGTTTCTCTCTCTAACTATCTGTGTTTGCCTCTCTCTATCTCTCTGTGTTTCTCTCTATCTATCTGTGTTACTCTCTCTCAATCTGTGTTTCTCTCTCTCTCTATCTCTCTGTGTTTCTCTCTCTCTATCTATCTGTGTTTCTCTTTATCCCTCTGTGTTTCTCTCTCTCTCTATCTCCCTGTGTTTCTCTCTATCTATCTATCTGTTTCTCTCTATCTATCTATCTTTGTTTCTCTCCCTCTATTGATCTGTTTTTCTCTCTCTCCATCTATCTGTGTTTCTCTAACTCTATCTGTGATTCTCTCTCTCCATCTGCGTTTCTCTCTCTATCTATCTGTTTCTCTCTATCTATCTATCTTTGTTTCTCTCCCTCTATTAATCTGTGTTTCTCTCACTCTATCTATCTGTGTTTCTCTCTCTCGATCTGTGTTTCTCTGTTTCTATCTATTTCTGTTTCCCTCCCTCTATCTCTCTGTGTTTCTCTCTCCATTTCTCTGTGTTTCTCTCTCTCTATCTCTCTGTGTTTCTCTCTCTATTTCTCTGTGTTTCTCTCTCTCTATCTCTCTGTGTTTATCTCTATCTATCTGTGTGTCTCTCTCTCACTATCTGTGTGTGTCTCTCTCTCTATCTGTGTTTCTCTCTCTCTATCTCTCTGTGTGTCTCTCTCTATATCTCTCTGTGTTTCTCTCTATCTATCTGTGTTTATCTCTCTCTGTCTATCTGTGTTTCTCTCTCTCTATCTGTGTTTCTCTCCCTCAATTTATCTGTTCTTCTCTCTCTCTCTCTATCTGTTTTTCTCTCTCTCTATCTATCTGTGTCGCTCTCTCTCTATCTATCTGTGTTTCTCTCCCTCTATTTATCTGTTTTTCTCTCTCTCTATTTGTGTTTCTCTCACTCTATCTATCTGTGTTTCTCTCTCTCTATCTGTGTTTCTCTGTTTCCATCTATTTCTGTTTCCCTCCCTCTATCTCTCTGTGTTTCTCTCTCCATTTCTCTGTGTTTCTCTCTCTCTATCTCTCTGTGTTTCTCTCTCTATTTCTCTGTGTTTCTCTCTCTCTATCTCTCTGTGTTTCTCTCCATCTATGTGAGTTTCTCTCTCTCTATCTATCCGTGTCACTCTCTCTAACTATCTGTGTTTCTCTCACTCTATCTCTCTGTGTTTCTCTCTCCCTGTCTATCTGTGTTTCTCTCTCTCTATCTATCTGTGTTTCTCTCTCTCTGTCTATCTGTGTTATTCTCTCTCTATCTGAGTTTCTCTCACTCTATCTGTCTGTGTTTCTCTCTATCGATCTGTGTTTCTCTCTATCTATCTGTTTTTCTCTCACTCGATCTGTGTTTCTCTCCCTCTATCTATCTGTTTCTCTCTCTCTATCAATCTGTGTTTCTCTCTCTCTCTATATATATATGTGTTTCTCTCCCTCTATCTATCTGTGTTTCTCTTGAACCATCTGTGTTTCTCTCTCTCTGTCTATCTGTGTTTCTCTCTCTCTCTCCATCTGTGTTTCTCTCTTTATCTATCTGTGTTTCTCTCTCGCTATCCCTCTGTGTTACTCTCTATCTATCTGTGTTTCTCTCTCTATCTCTCTGTGTTTCTCTCTCTCGATCTCTCTGTGTTTCTCTCTATCTCTCTGTGTTTCTCTCTCTCTATCTATCTGTGTTTCTCTCTCTATCTCTCTGTGTTTCTCTCTCTCTGTCTATCTGTGTTTCTCTCACTCTGTCTATCTGTGTCACTCTCTCTATCTATCTATGTTTCTCTCTTTCAATGCATCGGTGTTACTTTCTCTCTATCTGTTTTTCTCTCACTCTATCTATCTGTGCTTCTCTCTCTCTATCTATCCGTGTCACTCTCTCTAACTATCTGTGTTTCTCTCACTCTATCTCTCTGTGTTTATCTCTCCCTGTCTATCAGTGTTTCTCTCTCTCTGTCTATCTGTGTTTCTCTCTCTCTATCTATCTGTGTTTCTCTCTCTCTATCTATCTGTGTTACTCTCTCTCGATCTGTGTTTCTCTCTCTCTATCTATGTTTTGCTCTCTCTATCTATCTGTTTTGTCTCACTCTCTCTATCTGTGTTTCTCCTTCTCTATCTCTTGGTGTTTCTCTCTCTAACTATCTGTGTTTGCCTCTCTCTATCTCTCTGTGTTTCTCTCTATCTATCTGTGTTACTCTCTCTCAATCTGTGTTTCTCTCTCTCTCTATCTCTCTGTGTTTCTCTCTCTCTATCTATCTGTGTTTCTCTTTATCCCTCTGTGTTTCTCTCTCTCTCTATCTCCCTGTGTTTCTCTCTCTCTATCTATCTGTTTCTCTCTATCTATCTATCTTTGTTTCTCTCCCTCTATTGATCTGTTTTTCTCTCTCTCCATCTATCTGTGTTTCTCTAACTCTATCTGTGATTCTCTCTCTCCATCTGCGTTTCTCTCTCTATCTATCTGTTTCTCTCTATCTATCTATCTTTGTTTCTCTCCCTCTATTAATCTGTGTTTCTCTCACTCTATCTATCTGTGTTTCTCTCTCTCGATCTGTGTTTCTCTGTTTCTATCTATTTCTGTTTCCCTCCCTCTATCTCTCTGTGTTTCTCTCTCCATTTCTCTGTGTTTCTCTCTCTCTATCTCTCTGTGTTTCTCTCTCTATTTCTCTGTGTTTCTCTCTCTCTATCTCTCTGTGTTTATCTCTATCTATCTGTGTGTCTCTCTCTCACTATCTGTGTGTGTCTCTCTCTCTATCTGTGTTTCTCTCTCTCTATCTCTCTGTGTGTCTCTCTCTATATCTCTCTGTGTTTCTCTCTATCTATCTGTGTTTATCTCTCTCTGTCTATCTGTGTTTCTCTCTCTCTATCTGTGTTTCTCTCCCTCAATTTATCTGTTCTTCTCTCTCTCTCTCTATCTGTTTTTCTCTCTCTCTATCTATCTGTGTCGCTCTCTCTCTATCTATCTGTGTTTCTCTCCCTCTATTTATCTGTTTTTCTCTCTCTCTATTTGTGTTTCTCTCACTCTATCTATCTGTGTTTCTCTCTCTCTATCTGTGTTTCTCTGTTTCCATCTATTTCTGTTTCCCTCCCTCTATCTCTCTGTGTTTCTCTCTCCATTTCTCTGTGTTTCTCTCTCTCTATCTCTCTGTGTTTCTCTCTCTATTTCTCTGTGTTTCTCTCTCTCTATCTCTCTGTGTTTCTCTCCATCTATGTGAGTTTCTCTCTCTCTATCTATCCGTGTCACTCTCTCTAACTATCTGTGTTTCTCTCACTCTATCTCTCTGTGTTTCTCTCTCCCTGTCTATCTGTGTTTCTCTCTCTCTATCTATCTGTGTTTCTCTCTCTCTGTCTATCTGTGTTATTCTCTCTCTATCTGAGTTTCTCTCACTCTATCTGTCTGTGTTTCTCTCTATCGATCTGTGTTTCTCTCTATCTATCTGTTTTTCTCTCACTCGATCTGTGTTTCTCTCCCTCTATCTATCTGTTTCAATCTCTCTATCAATCAGTGTTTCTCTCTCTCTATATATATATATGTGTTTCTCTCCCTCTATCTATCTGTGTTTCTCTCTAACCATCTGTGTTTCTCTCTCTCTATCCATCTGTGTTTCTCACTCTCTATCCATCTGTGTTTCTCTCTCTCTCTGTCTATCTGTGTTTCTCTCTCTCTATCTATCTGTGTTTCTCTCTATCTAACTGTGTTTCTCTCTCTCTATCTATCTGTTTCTCTCTAAAGTGGCAGGGGTTGGGAACCTGAGCAGGGAGAGAGAGGAAAGCGTAACAGGAAGGGACAGAAGGTATGGAGTAATAGGTAAAGTGTTAAAAAAGGAAAAAGCAGGAGCTAAGCGTCACAAAACAGATTTGAAAGTTCTTTATCTGAATGCACGTAGCATTCGTAATAAAATGGACGAGTTAACGGCACAAATAACTACGTATGGGTATGATCTTGTGGCCATTACAGAAACATGGCTGCAGGGTGACAACGACTGGGAATTAAATATGCCAGGGTATTTAACAATCAGGAAGGACAGGCAGGAAGGAAGGGGAGGTGGGGTGGCTATGTTAATAAAGGAAGGAATCACTGAAATACAGAGAAATGATATTGGGACAAAGCATCAAGATAATGAAACAGTTTGGGTGGAGATAAGGAATAATAAGGGAAAAAAAACATTAGTGGGCGTAGTATATAGGCCTCCTAATAGTTGCAACTCTGCTGGAAGAAGTATTAATCAGGAAATAGTCGGGGCATGTAATAAGGGAACAGCCATAATTATGGGGGATTTTAATTATCATATTAACTGGACAAATCAAATTGGGCAGAGCAGCCTTGAGGACGAGTTCATTGAGTGCATCAGGGATGGATTTCTTGAGCAGTATGTAACTGATCCTACAAGGGGGCAGGCAACCTTGGACCTGGTCCTGTGTAATGAGTCAGGATTAATTAATAATGTCCTAGTTAAGGATCCCCTTGGAACGAGCGACCACAACATGGTTGAATTCCATATCCAATTAGAGGGTGAGAAGGTTGATTCTCAAACAAGCGTACTGAGCTTGAATAAAGGAGACTATGATGGTATGAGAGCGGAATTGATTAAAGTGGACTGGGAAAATAGATTAAAGGGTAAGACGGTACATGAGCAGTGGTGTTCATTTAGGGAGTTATTTTACAACTTTCAAAATAAATATATTCCACTGAGGAAAAAAGGGTGTAAAAGAAATGACAGCCATCCGTGGCTAAGTAAAGAAATCAAGGATAGTATCCGACTAAAAACAAGGACATATAAGGTAGCCAAACTTAGTGGGAGGATAGAAGATTGGGAATTCTTCAAAAGACAGCAAAAAGTAACTAAAGGATTGATTAAGAAAGGGAAGTTAGATTATGAAAAGAAATTAGCAAAAAATATAAAAACAGATAGCAAGAGTTTCTATAGTTATATAAAAAGAAAAAGGGTGGCTAAGGCAAACATAGGTCCTTTAGAGGATGAGACCGGGAAATTAATGGTGGGAAACATGGAGATGGCAAAAATGCTGAACAAATATTTTGTTTCAGTCTTTACGGTAGAGGACACTAAGAATATCCCAACACTGGACAAACAGGGGACTCTCGGGGGGGAGGAGCTAAATACGATTAAAATCACTCAGGAGATGGTACTCAGTAAAATAATGGGACTCAAGGCGGATAAATCCCCTGGACCTGATGGCTTCCATCCTAGGGTCTTGAGGGAAGTGGCAGTAGGGATTGTGGATGCTTTGGTGATAGTTTTCCAAAATTCCCTGGACTCAGGAGAGGTCCCGGCAGATTGGAAAACTGCTAATGTAACACCGTTATTTAAAAAGGGTAGTAGGCAGAAGGCTGGAAATTATAGGCCAGTTAGCTTAACATCTGCGGTGGGTAAAATTTTGGAGTTTATTATTAAGGAGACAGTAACGGAACATTTAGATAAGCATAATTTAATAGGACAAAGTCAGCATGGCTTTATGAAGGGGAAGTCATGTCTGACAAATTTGCTTGAGTTCTTCGAGGATATAACGTATAGGGTGGATAAAGGGGAACCAGTGGACGTAGTGTATTTAGACTTCCAGAAGGCATTCGACAAGGTGCCACATAAAAGATTATTGCTCAAGATAAAAAATCACGGGATTGGGGGTAATATTCTGGCATGGGTGGAGGATTGGTTATCGAACAGGAAGCAGAGAGTTGGGATAAATGGTTCATTTTCGGACTGGCAACCAGTAACCAGTGGTGTTCCACAGGGGTCGGTGCTGGGTCCCCAACTCTTTACAATCTATATTAACGATTTGGAGGAGGGGACCGAGTGCAACATATCAAAATTTGCAGATGATACAAAGATGGGAGTGAAAGTAGAGAGTGAGGAGGACATAAAAAACCTGCAAGGGGATATAGACAGGCTGGGTGAGTGAGCGGAGATTTGGCAGATGCAATATAATATTGGAAAATGTGAGGTTATGCACTTTGGCAGGAAAAATCAGAGAGCAAGTTATTTTCTTAATGGCGAGAGACTGGAAAGTACTGCAGTACAAAGGGATCTGGGGGTCCTAGTGCAAGAAAATCAAAAAGTTGGTATGCAGGTGCAGCAGGTGATCAAGAAAGCCAACGGAATGTTGGCTTTTATTGCTAGGGGGATAGAATATAAAAACAGGGAGGTATTGCTGCAGTTATATAAGGTATTGGTGAGACCGCACCTGGAATACTGCATACAGTTTTGGTCTCCATACTTAAGAAAAGACATACTTGCTCTCGAGGCAGTACAAAGAAGGTTCACTCGGTTAATCCCGGGGATGAGGGGGCGGACATATGAGGAGAGGTTGAGTAGATTGGGACTCTACTCATTGGAGTTCAGAAGAATGAGAGGCGATCTTATTGAAACATATAAGATTGTGAAGGGGCTTGATCGGGTGGATGCAGTAAGGATGTTCCCAAAGATGGGTGAAACTAGAACTAGGGGGCATAATCTTAGAATAAGGGGCTGCTCTTTCAAAACTGAGATGAGGAGAAACTTCTTCACTCAGAGGGTGGTAGGTCTGTGGAATTTGCTGCCCCAGGAAGCTGTGGAAGCTACATCATTAAATAAATTTAAAACAGAAATAGACAGTTTCCTAGAAGTAAAGGGAATTAGGGGTTACGGGGAGCGGGCAGGAAATTGGACATGAAGCTGAGTTCGGATCGGTCAAGGCCCTGTGGGTGGCGGAGAGGGCCCAGGGGCTGTGTGGCCGGGTCCTGCTCCGACTTCTTGTGTTCTTTAGATTTGTGGTTGGGATCAGATCAGCCATGATCTTATTGAATGGCGGAGCAGGCTCGAGGGGCCGATTGGCCTACTCCTGCTCCAATTTCTTATGTTCTTATGTTCTTATGTTCTTATCTATCTTTGTTTCTCTCCCTCTATTGATCTGTTTTTCTCTCTCTCCATCTATCTGTGTTTCTCTAACTCTATCTGTGTTTCTCTCTCTCCATCTGCGTTTCTCTCTCTCTATCTATATGTTTCTCTCTGTATCTTTCTATCTTTGTTTCCCTCCCTCTATTGATCTGTGTTTCTCTCACTCTATCTATCTGTGTTTCTCTCTCTCGATCTGTGTTTCTCTGTTTCTATCTATTTCTGTTTCCGTCCCTCTATCTCTCTGTGTTTCTCTCTCGATTTCTCTGTGTTTCTCTCTCTATTTCTCTGTGTTTCTCTCTCTCTATCTCTCTGTGTTTATCTCTATCTATCTGTGTGTCTCTCTCTCACTATCTGTGTGTGTGTCTCTCTCTATCTGTGTTTCTCTCTCTCTATCTCTCTGTGTGTCTCTCTCTCTATCTCTCTGTGTTTCTCTCTATCTATCTGTGTTTCTCTCTCTCTGTCTATCTGTGTTTCTCTCTCTCTGTCTATCTGTGTTTCTCTCTCTCTATCTATCTGTGTTTCTCTCTATCCATCTGTGTTTCTCTCTCTCTATCTGTGTTTCTCTCCCTCAATTTATCTGTTCTTCTCTCTCTCTCTTTCTCTATCTGTTTTTCTCTCTCTCTATCTATCTGTGTCGCTCTCTCTCTATCTATCTGTGTTTCTCTCCCTCTATTTATCTGTTTTTCTCTCTCTCTATTTGTGTTTCCCTCCCTCTATCTATCTGTGTTTCTCTCTCCATTTCTCTGTGTTTCTCTCTCTCTATCTCTCTGTGTTTCTCTCTCTATTTCTCTGTGTTTCTCTCTCTCTATCTCTCTGTGTTTATCTCTATCTATCTGTGTGAGTCTCTCTCTCTATCTGTGTTTCTCTCTCTCTATCTCTCTGTGTGTCTCTCTCTCTATCTCTCTGTGTTTCTCTCTATCTATCTGTGTTTATCTCTCTCTGTCTGTCTGTGTTTCTCTCTCTCTATCTGTGTTTCCCTCCCTCTATCTCTCTGTGTTTCTCTCTCCATTTCTCTGTGTTTCTCTCTCTCTATCTCTCTGTGTTTCTCTCTCTATTTCTCTGTGTTTCTCTCTCTCTATCTCTCTGTGTTTATCTCTATCTATCTGTGTGTGTCTCTCTCTCTATCTGTGTTTCTCTCTCTCTATCTCTCTGTGTGTCTCTCTCTCTATCCATCTGTGTTTCTCTCTCTCTATCTGTGTTTCTCTCCCTCAATTTATCTGTTCTTCTCTCTCTCTCTCTCTATCTGTTTTTCTCTCTCTCTATCTATCTGTGTCGCTCTCTCTCTATCTATCTGTGTTTCTCTCCCTCTATTTATCTGTTTTTCTCTCTCTCTATTTGTGTTTCTCTCACTCTATCTATCTGTGTTTCTCTCTCTCTATCTGTGTTTCTCTGTTTCCATCTATTTCTGTTTCCCTCCCTCTATCTCTCTGTGTTTCTCTCTCCATTTCTCTGTGTTTCTCTCTCTCTATCTCTCTGTGTTTCTCTCTCTATTTCTCTGTGTTTCTCTCTCTCTATCTCTCTGTGTTTCTCTCCATCTATATGGGTTTCTCTCTCTCTATCTATCCGTGTCACTCTCTCTAACTATCTGTGTTTCTCTCACTCTATCTCTCTGTGTTTCTCTCTCCTTGTCTATCTGTGTTTCTCTCTCTCTCTGTCTGTGTTTCTCTCTCTCTATCTATCTGTGCTTCTCTCTCTCTATCTATCTGTGTTACTCTCTCTCTATCTGTGTTTCTCTCACTCTATCTGTCTGTGTTTCTCTCTATCGATCTGTGTTTCTCTCTATCTATCTGTTTTTCTCTCACTCGATCTGTGTTTCTCTCCCTCTATCTATCTGTTTCAATCTCTCTATCCATCTGTGTTTCTCTCGAAACATCTGTGTTTCTCTCTCTCTATCCATCTGTGTTTCTCTCTCTCTGTCTATCTGTGTTTCTCTCTCTCTATCTATCTGTGTTGCTCTCTCTCTATCCCTCTGTGTTACTCTCTCTCAATCTGTGTTTCTCTCTCTATCTCTCTGTGATTCTCTCTCTCTATCTCTCTGTGATTCTCTCTATCTATCTGTGTTTCTCTCTCTATCTCTCTGTGATTCTCTCTATCTCTCTGTGTTTCTCTCTCTCAATCTATCTGAGTTTCTCTGTCTCTATCTATCCGTGTCACTCTCTCTATCTATCTGTGTTTCTCTCTCTATCTCTCTGTGTTTCGCTCTCTCTGTCTATCTGTGTTTCTCTCACTCTGTCTATCTGTGTTTCTCTCACTCTATCTATCTGTGTTTCTCACTCTCTATCTATCTGTGTTTCTCTCTCTCTCTCTCTGTGTTTCTCTATCTATCTGTGTTTCTCTCTCTCTATCTATCTGTGTTTCTCTCTATATATCTAAGATTATCTCTCTCTATCTCTCTGTGTTTCTCTCTCTCTATCTCTCTGTGTTTCTCTCTCTCTATTTCTCTGTGTTTCTCTCTCTCTATCTATCTGTGTTTCTCTCTCTCCATCTATCCGTGTTTCTCTCTCTCTGTCCATCTGTGTTTCTCTCTCTCTGTCGATCTGTGTTTCACTCTCTCCATCTATCTTTGTTTCTCTCTCTTTATCTGTGTTTCTCTCTCTCTATCTCTGTGTTTCTCTCTCTCTGCCTGTCTGTGTTTCTCTTCTCTATCTCTTGGTTTTTCTCTCTCTATCTATCTGTGTTTACCTCTCTCTATCTCTCTGTGTTTCTCTCTCTCCATCTATCTGTGTTTCTCTCTATCTATCTGTGTTTCTCTCTCTCTATCGATCTGTGTTACTCTCTCTCAATCTGTGTTTCTCTCTCTATCTCTCTGTGTTTCTCTCTCTCTATCTTTCTGTGTTTCTCTCTCTATCTCTCTGTGTTTTTCTCTCTCTATCTATCTGTGTTTCTCTCCATCTATCTGAGATTCTCTCTGTCCATCTATCTATCTATCTGAGATTCTCTCTGTCGATCTATCCGTGTCACTCTCTCTCTATATCCATCTGTGTTTCTCTCTATCTATCTGTGTTTCTCTCTCTCTATCTCTGTGTTTCTCTCTCTCTGTCTGTCTGTGTTTCTCTTCTCTATCTCCTGGTGTTTCTCTCTCTATCTATCTGTGTTTACCTCTCTCTATCGCTCTGTGTTTCTCTCTCTCTATCTATCTGTGTTTTTCTCTCTCCATCTATCTGTGTCACTCTCTCTATCTATCTATGTTTCTCTCTTTCAATGCATCTGTGTTACTTTCTCTCTATCTGTTTTTCTCTCACTCTATCTATCTGTGTTTCTCTCACTCTATCTATCTTTGTTTCTCTCTCTCTATCTATCTGTGTCAATCTCTCTATCTATCTGTGTTTCTCTCTCTCTGTCTATCTGTGTCACTCTATCTATCTATCTGTGTTTCTCTCTCTCCATCTATCTGTGTTTCTCTCTATCTCTCTGTGTTTCTCTCTCTCTATCTATCTGTGTTTCTCTCTCTCTGTCTCTCTGTGTTTCTCTCTCTCTATCTATCTGTTTCTCTCTATCTATGTATCTGTGTTTCTCTCCCTCTATCTATCTGTGTTTCTCTCTCTCCATCTGTGTTTCTCTCTCTATCTATCTGTGTTTCTCTCTCTCTGTCTATCTGTGTCACTCTATCTATCTATCTGTGTTTCTCTCTCTCCATCTATCTGTGTTTCTCTCTATCTATCTGTGTTTCTCTCTCTCTATCCATCTGCGTTTCTCTCTCTCTGTCTATCTGTGTCACTCTATCTATCTATCTGTGTATCTCTCTCTCCATCTATCTGTGTTTCTCTCTATCTCTCTGTGTTTCTCTCTCTCTATCTATCTGTGTTTCTCTCTCTCTATCTCTCTGTGTTTCTCTCTCTCCAACTATCTGTTTCTCTCTATCTATCTATCTTTGTTTCTCTCCCTCAATTGATCTGTGTTTCTCTCATTCTATCTATCCGTGTTTCTCTCTCTCTATCTGTGTTTCTCTCTCTCGATCCATCTGTGATTCTCTCTTTCTATCTAACTGTGTTTCTCTCACTCTATCTATCTGTGTTTCTCTCTCTCTATCTATCTGTGTTTCTCTCTCTATCTATCTGTGTTTCTCTCTATCTATCTGTGTTTCTCTCTCTCTGTCTATCTGTGTTTCTCTCTCTCTGTCTATCTGTGTTTCTCTCTCTCTATCTATCTGTGTTTCTCTCTATCCATCTGTGTTTCTCTCTCTCTATCTGTGTTTCTCTCCCTCAATTTATCTGTTCTTCTCTCTCTCTCTTTCTCTATCTGTTTTTCTCTCTCTCTATCTATCTGTGTCGCTCTCTCTCTATCTATCTGTGTTTCTCTCCCTCTATTTATCTGTTTTTCTCTCTCTCTATTTGTGTTTCCCTCCCTCTATCTATCTGTGTTTCTCTCTCCATTTCTCTGTGTTTCTCTCTCTCTATCTCTCTGTGTTTCTCTCTCTATTTCTCTGTGTTTCTCTCTCTCTATCTCTCTGTGTTTATCTCTATCTATCTGTGTGAGTCTCTCTCTCTATCTGTGTTTCTCTCTCTCTATCTCTCTGTGTGTCTCTCTCTCTATCTCTCTGTGTTTCTCTCTATCTATCTGTGTTTATCTCTCTCTGTCTGTCTGTGTTTCTCTCTCTCTATCTGTGTTTCCCTCCCTCTATCTCTCTGTGTTTCTCTCTCCATTTCTCTGTGTTTCTCTCTCTCTATCTCTCTGTGTTTCTCTCTCTATTTCTCTGTGTTTCTCTCTCTCTATCTCTCTGTGTTTATCTCTATCTATCTGTGTGTGTCTCTCTCTCTATCTGTGTTTCTCTCTCTCTATCTCTCTGTGTGTCTCTCTCTCTATCCATCTGTGTTTCTCTCTCTCTATCTGTGTTTCTCTCCCTCAATTTATCTGTTCTTCTCTCTCTCTCTCTCTATCTGTTTTTCTCTCTCTCTATCTATCTGTGTCGCTCTCTCTCTATCTATCTGTGTTTCTCTCCCTCTATTTATCTGTTTTTCTCTCTCTCTATTTGTGTTTCTCTCACTCTATCTATCTGTGTTTCTCTCTCTCTATCTGTGTTTCTCTGTTTCCATCTATTTCTGTTTCCCTCCCTCTATCTCTCTGTGTTTCTCTCTCCATTTCTCTGTGTTTCTCTCTCTCTATCTCTCTGTGTTTCTCTCTCTATTTCTCTGTGTTTCTCTCTCTCTATCTCTCTGTGTTTCTCTCCATCTATATGGGTTTCTCTCTCTCTATCTATCCGTGTCACTCTCTCTAACTATCTGTGTTTCTCTCACTCTATCTCTCTGTGTTTCTCTCTCCTTGTCTATCTGTGTTTCTCTCTCTCTCTGTCTGTGTTTCTCTCTCTCTATCTATCTGTGCTTCTCTCTCTCTATCTATCTGTGTTACTCTCTCTCTATCTGTGTTTCTCTCACTCTATCTGTCTGTGTTTCTCTCTATCGATCTGTGTTTCTCTCTATCTATCTGTTTTTCTCTCACTCGATCTGTGTTTCTCTCCCTCTATCTATCTGTTTCAATCTCTCTATCCATCTGTGTTTCTCTCGAAACATCTGTGTTTCTCTCTCTCTATCCATCTGTGTTTCTCTCTCTCTGTCTATCTGTGTTTCTCTCTCTCTATCTATCTGTGTTGCTCTCTCTCTATCCCTCTGTGTTACTCTCTCTCAATCTGTGTTTCTCTCTCTATCTCTCTGTGATTCTCTCTCTCTATCTCTCTGTGATTCTCTCTATCTATCTGTGTTTCTCTCTCTATCTCTCTGTGATTCTCTCTATCTCTCTGTGTTTCTCTCTCTCAATCTATCTGAGTTTCTCTGTCTCTATCTATCCGTGTCACTCTCTCTATCTATCTGTGTTTCTCTCTCTATCTCTCTGTGTTTCGCTCTCTCTGTCTATCTGTGTTTCTCTCACTCTGTCTATCTGTGTTTCTCTCACTCTATCTATCTGTGTTTCTCACTCTCTATCTATCTGTGTTTCTCTCTCTCTCTCTCTGTGTTTCTCTATCTATCTGTGTTTCTCTCTCTCTATCTATCTGTGTTTCTCTCTATATATCTAAGATTATCTCTCTCTATCTCTCTGTGTTTCTCTCTCTCTATCTCTCTGTGTTTCTCTCTCTCTATTTCTCTGTGTTTCTCTCTCTCTATCTATCTGTGTTTCTCTCTCTCCATCTATCCGTGTTTCTCTCTCTCTGTCCATCTGTGTTTCTCTCTCTCTGTCGATCTGTGTTTCACTCTCTCCATCTATCTTTGTTTCTCTCTCTTTATCTGTGTTTCTCTCTCTCTATCTCTGTGTTTCTCTCTCTCTGCCTGTCTGTGTTTCTCTTCTCTATCTCTTGGTTTTTCTCTCTCTATCTATCTGTGTTTACCTCTCTCTATCTCTCTGTGTTTCTCTCTCTCCATCTATCTGTGTTTCTCTCTATCTATCTGTGTTTCTCTCTCTCTATCGATCTGTGTTACTCTCTCTCAATCTGTGTTTCTCTCTCTATCTCTCTGTGTTTCTCTCTCTCTATCTTTCTGTGTTTCTCTCTCTATCTCTCTGTGTTTTTCTCTCTCTATCTATCTGTGTTTCTCTCCATCTATCTGAGATTCTCTCTGTCCATCTATCTATCTATCTGAGATTCTCTCTGTCGATCTATCCGTGTCACTCTCTCTCTATATCCATCTGTGTTTCTCTCTATCTATCTGTGTTTCTCTCTCTCTATCTCTGTGTTTCTCTCTCTCTGTCTGTCTGTGTTTCTCTTCTCTATCTCCTGGTGTTTCTCTCTCTATCTATCTGTGTTTACCTCTCTCTATCGCTCTGTGTTTCTCTCTCTCTATCTATCTGTGTTTTTCTCTCTCCATCTATCTGTGTCACTCTCTCTATCTATCTATGTTTCTCTCTTTCAATGCATCTGTGTTACTTTCTCTCTATCTGTTTTTCTCTCACTCTATCTATCTGTGTTTCTCTCACTCTATCTATCTTTGTTTCTCTCTCTCTATCTATCTGTGTCAATCTCTCTATCTATCTGTGTTTCTCTCTCTCTGTCTATCTGTGTCACTCTATCTATCTATCTGTGTTTCTCTCTCTCCATCTATCTGTGTTTCTCTCTATCTCTCTGTGTTTCTCTCTCTCTATCTATCTGTGTTTCTCTCTCTCTGTCTCTCTGTGTTTCTCTCTCTCTATCTATCTGTTTCTCTCTATCTATGTATCTGTGTTTCTCTCCCTCTATCTATCTGTGTTTCTCTCTCTCCATCTGTGTTTCTCTCTCTATCTATCTGTGTTTCTCTCTCTCTGTCTATCTGTGTCACTCTATCTATCTATCTGTGTTTCTCTCTCTCCATCTATCTGTGTTTCTCTCTATCTATCTGTGTTTCTCTCTCTCTATCCATCTGCGTTTCTCTCTCTCTGTCTATCTGTGTCACTCTATCTATCTATCTGTGTATCTCTCTCTCCATCTATCTGTGTTTCTCTCTATCTCTCTGTGTTTCTCTCTCTCTATCTATCTGTGTTTCTCTCTCTCTATCTCTCTGTGTTTCTCTCTCTCCAACTATCTGTTTCTCTCTATCTATCTATCTTTGTTTCTCTCCCTCAATTGATCTGTGTTTCTCTCATTCTATCTATCCGTGTTTCTCTCTCTCTATCTGTGTTTCTCTCTCTCGATCCATCTGTGATTCTCTCTTTCTATCTAACTGTGTTTCTCTCACTCTATCTATCTGTGTTTCTCTCTCTCTATCTATCTGTGTTTCTCTCTCTATCTATCTGTGTTTCTCTCTATCTATCTGTGTTTCTCTCCCTCTATCTATCTGTGTTTCTCTCTATCTATCCGTGTTTCTCTCTCTCTGTCCATCTGTGTTTATCTCTCTCTGTCTATCTGTGTTTCACTCTCTCCATCTATCTTTGTTTCTCTCTCTTTATCTGTGTTTCTCTCTCTCCATCTCTGTGTTTCTCTCTCTCTGCCTGTCTGTGTTTCTCTTCTCTATCTCTTGGTTTTTCTCTCTCTATCTATCTGTGTTTACCTCTCTCTATCTCTCTGTGTTTCTCTCTCTCCATCTATCTGTGTTTCTCTCTATCTATCTGTGTTTCTCTCTCTCTATCTATCTGTGTTACTCTCTCTCAATCTGTGTTTCTCTCTCTATCTCTCTGAGATTCTCTCTCTCTATCTCTCTGTGTTTCTCTCTCACTCTCTGTGTTTCTCTCTCTCTATCCATCTGTGTTTCTCTCTCTCCATCTGTGTTTCTCTCTCTCTGTCTGTCTGTGTTTCTCTTCTCTATCTATCTGTGTTTACCTCTCTCTATCTCTTGGTGTTTCTCTCTCTATCTATCTGTGTTTACCTCTCTCTATCTCTCTGTGTTTCTCTCTCTCTATCTATCTGTGTTTTTCTCTATCTATCTATCTGTGTCACTCTCTCTATCTATCTGTGTTTCTCTCTTTCAATGCATCTGTGTTACTTTCTCTCTATCTGTTTTTCTCTCACTCTATCTATCTTTGTTTCTCTCTCCCTATCTGTGTTTCTCTCTCAATCTATCTGTGTTTCTCTCTCTCTGTCTATCTGTGTCACTCCATCTATCTATCTGTGTTTCTCTCTCTCCATCTATCTGTGTTTCTCTCGATCTCTCTGTGTTTCTCTCGATCTATCTATCTGTGTTTCTCTCACTCTATCTATCTGTGTTTCTCTCTCTCTATCTGTGTTTCTCTCTCTCTGTCTATCTGTGTCACTCTATCTATCTATCTGTGTTTCTCTCTCTCCATCTATCTGTGTTTCTCTCTATCTCTCTGTGTTTCTATCTCTCTATCTCTCTGTGTTTCTCTCTCTCTATCTATCTGTTTCTCTCCATCTATCTATCTTTGTTTCTCTCCCTCTATTGATCCGTGTTTCTCTCTCTCGATCTGTGTTTCTCTCTCTCGATCCATCTGTGTTTCTCTCTCTTTCCATCTAACTGTGTTTCTCTCACTCTATCTATCTGTGTTTCTCTCTCTCTATCTATCTGTGTTTCTCTCTCTCGATCTATCTGTGTTTCTCTCTATATATCTAAGATTCTCTCTCTCTATCTCTCTATGTTTCTCTCTATCTCTCTGTGTTTCTCTCTCTCTATTTCTCTGTGTTTCTCTCTCTCTATCTCTCTGTGTTTCTCTCTATCTATCTGTGTTTCTCTCTCTCCATCTATCTGTGTTTCTCTCTCTCTGTCTATATGTGTTTCACTCCCTGTATCTATCTTTGTTTCTCTCTCTTTATCAGTGTTTCTCTCGAACTATCTATCTCATAGAGTCATAGAGTCATAGAGTTATACAGCACGGATAGAGGCCCTTCGGCCCATCGTGTCCGCGCCGGCCATCAGCCCTGTCCACTCCAATCCCATATTCCAGCATTTGGTCCGTAGCCTTGTATGCTATGGCATTTCAAGTGCTCATCCAAATGCTTCTTGAATGTTGTGAGGGTTCCTGCCTCCACAACCCTTTCAGGCAGTGAGTTCTATCTATCTTTGTTTCTCTCCCTCTATCTATCTGTGTCAATCTCTCTATCTATTTGCGTTTCTCTCTCTCTATCCATCTGTGTTTCTCTCTCTCTCTATCTGTGTTTTGCTCTATCGATCTATCTGGTTTGTCTCACTCTGTCTATCTGTGTTTCTCTCTCTCTATCTGTGTTTCTCTCTGTCTGTCTGTCTGTGTTTCTCTTCTCTATCTCTTGGTGTTTCTCTCTCTATCTATCTGTGTTACTCTCTCTCAATCTGTGCTTCTCTCTCTCTGTCTATCTGTGTTTCTCTCACTCTATCAATCTGTGTTTCTCTCTCTCCATCTATCTGTGTTTCTCTCTCTCTATCTATCTGTGTTTCTCTATCTATCTGTGTTTCTCTCTCTATCGATTGGTGTTTCTCTCTCTATCCATCTGTGTTACTCTCTCTCTATCTGTGTTTCTCTCACTCTATCTGTCTGTGTTTCTCTCTCTCCAACTCTCGGTGTTTCTCTCTATCTGTGCGTCTCTCTCTCTATCTGTGTTTCTTTCTCTCTATCTATCTGTGTTTCTCACTCTCTATCTATCTGTGTTACTCTCTCTCGATCTGTGTTTCTCTCTCTCTATCTGTGTTTTGCTCTCTCCATCTCTATGTTTTGTCTCACTCTGTCTATCTGTGTTTCTCTCTCTCTATCCGTGTTTCTCTCTCTCTATCTCTGTGTTTCTCTCTCTCTATCTATCTGTGTTTCTCTCTCTTTATCTATCTGTGTTTCCATCTCTCTATCTGTGTTTCTCTCTCTCCATCTATCTGTGTTTCTCTCTCTCTATCTATCTGTGTTTCTTTCTATCTATCTGTGTTTCTCTCTCTCTCTCTATCTGTGTTTCTTGTTTCTATCTATCTGTGTTTCTCTCTCTCTCTCTATTTCTGTTTCCCTCTCTCTATCTCTCTGTGTTTCTCTCTCTATCTCTCTGTGTTTCTCTCTCTATCTCTCTGTGTTTCTCTATCCCTCTGTGTTTCTCTCTGTCTATCTGTGTTTCTCTCTCTCTATCTATCTGTGTTACTCTCTCTCTATCTCTCTGTGTTTCTCTAACCCTCTGTGTTTCTCTCTATCTCTCTGTGTTTCTCTCTCTATCTCTGGGTTTCTCTCTCTCCCTATCTCTGTGCATCTCTCTCTCTATCTGTGTTTCTCTCTATCTTTCTATCTGTGTTTCTCTCTCTATCTATCTGTGTTACTCTCTCTCTATCTGTGTTTCTCTCTCTATCTATCTGTGTTTCTCTCTCTCTGTCTATCTGTGTCACTCTCTCTATCTATCAGTGTTTCTCTCTCTCCATCTATCTGTGTTTCTCTCTCTCTATCTATCTGTGTTTCTCACTCTCAATCTATCTTTATCTCTCTCTCTCCATCTATCGATGCATCACTCATTCTATCAATCTGTGTCTCTCTCTCTATCTATCTGTGCATCTCTCCATCTGTGTTTCTCTCTCTTTATCTATCTGTGTCTCTCTCTCCATCTATCCGTGTTTCTCTCTCTCTATCTCTCTGTGTTTCTCTCCATCTATCGATCTGTGTTTCTCTCTCTCTATCTATCAGTGTTTATCTCTCCCTCCCTATTTCTGTTTCCCTCTCTCTATCTCTCTGTGTTTCTCTCTCTATCTCTCTGTGTTTCTCTATCCCTATGTGTTTCTCTCTATCTCTCTGTGTTTCTCTCTCTATCTATCTGTGTTACTCTCTATCTCTCTGAGTTTCTCTAACCCTCTGTGTTTCTCTCTATCTCTCTGTGTTTCTCTCTCTATCTCTGGGTTTCTCTCTCTCTCTATCTCTGTGTTTCTCTCTATCTATCTGTGTTTCTCTCTATATATCTGAGTTTCTCTCTATCGATCTGTGTTTCTCTCTCTCTATCTATCTGAGTTTCTCTCTATCTATCTGTGTTTCTCTCTCTCTATCTATCTGTGTTTCTCTCTATCTATCTGAGTTTCTCTCTCTTTATCTATCCGTGTCACTCTCTCTCTCTATCTATCTGTGTTTCTCTCTCTATCTCTCTGTGTTTCTCTCTCTCTGTCTATCTGTGTTTCTCTCTCTCTATCGATCTGTGTTTCTCTCTATCTATCTGAGTTTCTCTCTCTCCATCCATCTGTGTTTCTCTCTCTATCTATCTGTGTTTCTCTCTCACTGTCGATCTGTGTTTCTCTCTCTCTATCTATCTGTGTTTCTCTCTCTCTATCGATCTGTGTTTCTCTCTATCTATCTGTGTTTCTCTCTATCTATCTGAGTTTCTCTCTCTCGATCTATCTGAGTTTCTCTCTCTCTATCTATCTGTGTTTCTCTCTATATATCTGAGTTTCTCTCTATCGATCTGTGTTTCTTTCTCTCTATCAATCTGAGTTTCTCTCTCTTTATCTATCCGTGTCACTCTCCCTCTCTATCGACCTGTGTTTCTCTCTCTATCTCTCTGTGTTTCTCTCTCTCTGTCTATCTGTGTTTCTCTCTCTCGATCTATCTGTGTTTCTCTCTATCGATCTGTGTTTCTCTCTCTATCTATCTGAGTTTCTCCCTATCTATCTGTATTTCTCACTCTCTATCTATCTGAGTTTCTCTCTCTTTATCTATCCGTGTCACTCTCTCTCTCTATCTATCTGTGTTTCTCTCTCGATCTCTCTGTGTTTCTCTCTCTCTGTCTATCTGTTTTTCTCTCTCTCTATCGATCTGTGTTTCTCTCTCTGTGTCTATCTGTGTTTCTCTCTATCTATCTGAGTTTCTCTCTCGTTATCTATCCCTGTCTCTCTATCTATCTGTGCCTCTCTCTCTCTATCTATCTGTGTTACTCTCTCTCTATCTATCTGTGTTTCTCTCTCTCTATCTCTCTGTGTTTCTCTAACTCTCTGTGTTTCTCTCTGTCTCTCTGTGTTTCTCTCTCTATCTCTGAGTTTCTCACTCTCTCCATCTCTGTGTTTCTCTCTATCTATCTGAGTTTCTCTCTATCGATCTGTGTTTCTCTCTCTCGATCTATCTGAGTTTCTCTCTCTATCTCTCTGTTTCTCTCTCTATCTATCTGTGTTTCTCTCTATCTATCTGTGTTTCTCTCTATCTATCCGTGTTTCTCTCTCTCCATCTATCTGTGTTTCTCTCTCCATCTATCTGTGTTTCTCTCTCTCTGTCTATATGTGTTTCACTCTCTGTATCTATCTTTGTTTCTCTCTCTTTATCAGTGTTTCTCTCTATCTATCTATCTCATAGAGTCATAGAGTCATAGAGTTATACAGCACGGATAGAGGCCCTTCGGCCCATCGTGTCCGCGCCGGCCATCAGCCCTGTCTACTCCAATCCCATATTCCAGCATTTGGTCCGTAGCCTTGTATGCTATGGCATTTCAAGTGCTCATCCAAATGCTTCTTGAATGTTGTGAGGGTTCCTGCCTCCACAACCCTTTCAGGCAGTGAGTTCTATCTATCTTTGTTTCTCTCCCTCTATCTATCTGTGTCAATCTCTCTATCTATCTGCGTTTCTCTCTCTCTATCCATCTGTGTTTCTCTCTCTCTCTATCTGTGTTTTGCTCTATCGATCTATCTGGTTTTTCTCACTCTGTCTATCTGTGTTTCTCTCTCTCTATCTGTGTTTCTCTCTCTCTATCTGTGTTTTGCTCTCTCCATCTATCTGTTTTGTCTCACTCTGTCTATCCGTGTTTCTCTCTCTCCATCTGTCTGTGTTTCTCTTCTCTATCTCTTGGTGTTTTTCTCTCTCTATCTATCTGTGTTACTCTCTCTCAATCTGTGCTTCTCTCTCTCTGTCTATCTGTGTTTCTCTCACTCTGTCTATCTGTGTTTCTCTCACTCTATCAATCTGTGTTTCTCTCTCTCCATCTATCTGTGTTTCTCTCTCTCTATCTATCTGTGTTTCTCTATCTATCTGTGTTTTTCTCTCTCTATCTGTCTGTGTTTCTCTCTATCTTTCTGTGTTTCTCTCTCTCTATCTATCTGTGTTTCTCTCTAAATATCTAAGATTCTCTCTCTCTATCTCTCTGTGTTTCTCTCTCTCTATTTCTCTCTGTTTCTCTCTCTCCATCTCTCTGTGTTTCTCTCTCTCTATCTCTCTGTGTCTCTCTCTATCTATCTGTGTTTCTCTCTCTCTGTCTATCTGTGTTTCACTCTCTCTATCTATCTTTGTTTCTCTCTCTTTATCTGTGTTTCTCTCTATCTATCTATCTCTGTCACTCTCCCTATCTATCTATGTTTCTCTCACTCTATCTGTCTGTGTTTCTCTCTCTCTATCTGTGTTTCTCTCTCTCTATCTATCTGTGTTTCTCTCTCTATCGATTGGTGTTTCTCTCTCTCTATCCATCTGTGTTACTCTCTCTCTATCTGTGTTTCTCTCACTCTATCTGTCTGTGTTTCTCTCTCTCCAACTCTCGGTGTTTCTCTCTATCTGTGCGTCTCTCTCTCTATCTGTGTTTCTTTCTCTCTATCTATCTGTGTTTCTCTCTCTCTATCTATCTGTGTTACTCTCTCTCGATCTGTGTTTCTCTCTCTCTATCTGTGTTTTGCTCTCTCCATCTATCTGTTTTGTCTCACTCTGTCTATCCGTGTTTCTCTCTCTCTATCTGTCTGTGTTTCTCTTCTCTATCTCTTGGTGTTTCTCTCTCTATCAATCTGTGTTTCTCTCTCTCTATCTATCTGTGTTTCTCTCTCTTTATCTATCTGTGTTTCCATCTCTCTATCTGTGTTTCTCTCTCTCCATCTATCTGTGTTTCTCTCTCTCTATCTATCTGTGTTTCTTTCTATCTATCTGTGTTTCTCTCTCTCTCTCTATCTGTGTTTCTTGTTTCTATCTATCTGTGTTTCTCTCTCTCTCTCTATTTCTGTTTCCCTCTCTCTATCTCTCTGTGTTTCTCTCTCTATCTCTCTGTGTTTCTCTCTCTATCTCTCTGTGTTTCTCTATCCCTCTGTGTTTCTCTCTATCTCTCTGTGTTTCTCTCTCTATCTCTGGGTTTCTCTCTCTCTCTATCTCTGTGCATCTCTCTCTCTATCTGTGTTTCTCTCTATCTTTCTATCTGTGTTTCTCTCTCTCTATCTATCTGTGTTTCTCTCTCTATCTATCTGTGTTTCTCTCTCTCTGTCTATCTGTGTCACTCTCTCTATCTATCAGTGTTTCTCTCTCTCCATCTATCCGTGTTTCTCTCTATCTCTCTATCTGTGTTTCTCTCTCTCTATCTATCTGTGTTTCTCACTCTCAATCTATCTTCATCTCTCTCTCTCCATCTATCGATGCATCACTCATTCTATCAATCTGTGTCTCTCTCTCTATCTATCTGTGCATCTCTCCATCTGTGTTTCTCTCTCTTTATCTATCTGTGTCTCTCTCTCCATCTATCCGTGTTTCTCTCTCTCTATCTCTCTGTGTTTCTCTCCATCTATCTATCTGTGTTTCTCTCTCTCTATCTATCAGTGTTTATCTCTCCCTCTCTATTTCTGTTTCCCTCTCTCTATCTCTCTGTGTTTCTCTCTCTATCTCTCTGTGTTTCTCTATCCCTATGTGTTTCTCTCTATCTCTCTGTGTTTCTCTCTCTATCTATCTGTGTTACTCTCTCTCTATCTCTCTGAGTTTCTCTAACCCTCTGTGTTTCTCTCTATCTCTCTGTGTTTCTCTCTCTATCTCTGTGTTTCTCTCTATCTTTCTGTGTTTCTCTCTATATATCTGAGTTTCTCTCTATCGATCTGTGTTTCTCTCTCTCTATCTATCTGAGTTTCTCTCTATCTATCTGTGTTTCTCTCTCTCTATCTATCTGCGTTTCTCTCTATCTATCTGAGTTTCTCTTTATCTATCCGTGTCACTCTCTCTCTCTATCTATCTGTGTTTCTCTCTCTATCTCTCTGTGTTTCTCTCTCTCTGTCTATCTGTGTTTCTCTCTCTCTATCGATCTGTGTTTCTCTCTCTATCTATCTGTGTTTCTCTCTCTCTGTCTATCTGTGTCACTCTCTCTATCTATCAGTGTTTCTCTCTCTCCATCTATCCGTGTTTCTCTCTATCTATCTATCTGTGTTTCTCTCTCTCTATCTATCTGTGTTTCTCACTCTCAATCTATCTTTATCTCTCTCTCTCCATCTATCGATGCATCACTCATTCTATCAATCTGTGTCTCTCTCTCTATCTATCTGTGCATCTCTCCATCTGTGTTTCTCTCTCTTTATCTATCTGTGTCTCTCTCTCCATCTATCCGTGTTTCTCTCTCTCTATCTCTCTGTGTTTCTCTCCATCTATCTATCTGTGTTTCTCTCTCTCTATCTATCAGTGTTTATCTCTCCCTCTCTATTTCTGTTTCCCTCTCTCTATCTCTCTGTGTTTCTCTCTCTATCTCTCTGTGTTTCTCTATCCCTATGTGTTTCTCTCTATCTCTCTGTGTTTCTCTCTCTATCTATCTGTGTTACTCTCTCTCTATCTCTCTGAGTTTCTCTAACCCTCTGTGTTTCTCTCTATCTCTCTGTGTTTCTCTCTCTATCTCTGTGTTTCTCTCTATCTATCTGTGTTTCTCTCTATATATCTGAGTTTCTCTCTATCGATCTGTGTTTCTCTCTCTCTATCTATCTGAGTTTCTCTCTATCTATCTGTGTTTCTCTCTCTCTATCTATCTGCGTTTCTCTCTATCTATCTGAGTTTCTCTTTATCTATCCGTGTCACTCTCTCTCTCTATCTATCTGTGTTTCTCTCTCTATCTCTCTGTGTTTCTCTCTCTCTGTCTATCTGTGTTTCTCTCTCTCTATCGATCTGTGTTTCTCTCTATCTATCTGAGTTTCTCTCTATCGATCTTTGTTTCTTTCTCTCTATCAATCTGAGTTTCTCTCTCTTTATCTATCCGTGTCACTCTCCCTCTCTATCGACCTGTGTTTCTCTCTCTATCTCTGTGTGTTTCTCTCTCTCTGTCTATCTGTGTTTCTCTCTCTCGATCTATCTGTGTTTCTCTCTATCGATCTGTGTTTCTCTCTCTCTATCTATCTGAGTTTCTCTCTATCTATCTGTGTTTCTCACTCTCTATCTATCTGAGTTTCTCTCTCTTTATCTATCCGTGTCACTCTCTCTCTCCATCTATCTGTGTTTCTCTCTCTATCTCTCTGTGTTTCTCTCTCTCTGTCTATCTGTGTTTCTCTCTCTCTATCTGAGTTTCTCTCTTGTTATCTATCCCTGTCACTCTCTCTCTCTATCTATCTGTGCCTCTCTCTCTCTATCTATCTGTGTTTCTCTCTCTCTATCTCTCTTTTTCTCTCTATCTATCTGTGTTTCTCTCTCTCTATCTCTCTGTGTTTCTCTAACCCTCTGTGTTTCTCTCTGTCTCTCTGTGTTTCTCTCTCTCTATCTATCTGTGTTTCTCTCTATCTATCTGAGTTTCTCTCTCTCTATCTATCTGTGTTTCTCTCTATATATCTGAGTTTCTCTCTATCGATCTGTGTTTCTTTCTCTCCATCAATCTGAGTTTCTCTCTCTTTATCTATCCGTGTCACTCTCCCTCTCTATCGACCTGTGTTTCTCTCTCTATCTCTCTGTGTTTCTCTCTCTCTGTCTATCTGTGTTTCTCTCTCTCTATCTATCTGTGTTTCTCTCTCTCTGTCTATCTGTGTTTCTCTCTCTCTATCGATCTGTGTTTCTCTCTCTCTATCTATCTGTGTTTCTCTCTCTCTATCTATCTGTGTTTCTCTCTCTCTGTCGATCTGTGTTTCTCTCTCTCTATCGATCTGTGTTTCTCTCTGTCTATCTGTGTTTCTCTCTCTCTATCTATCTGTGTTTCTCTCTATATATCTGAGTTTCTCTCTATCGATCTGTGTTTCTTTCTCTCTATCAATCTGAGTTTCTCTCTCTTTATCTATCCGTGTCACTCTCCCTCTCTATCGACCTGTGTTTCTCTCTCTATCTCTCTGTGTTTCTCTCTCTCTGTCTATCTGTGTTTCTCTCTATCGATCTGTGTTTCTCTCTCTCTATCTATCTGAGTTTCTCTCTATCTATCTGTGTTTCTCACTCTCTATCTATCTGAGTTTCTCTCTCTTTATCTATCCGTGTCACTCTCTCTCTCTATCTATCTGTGTTTCTCTCTCTATCTCTCTGTGTTTCTCTCTCTCTGTCTATCTGTGTTTCTCTCTCTCTATCGATCTGTGTTTCTCTCTCTCTGTCTATCTGTGTTTCTCTCTATCTATCTGAGTTTCTCTCTCGTTATATATCCCTGTCACTCTCTCTCTCTTTCTATCTGTGCCTCTCTCTCTCTATCTATCTGTGTTTCTCTCTCTCTATCTCTCTGTGTTTCTCTAACCCTCTGTGTTTCTCTCTGTCTCTCTGTGTTTCCTTCTCTATCTCTGAGTTTCTCACTCTCTCCATCTCTGTGTTTCTCTCTATCTATTTGAGTTTCTCTCTATCGATCTGTGTTTCTCTCTCTCTATCTATCTGAGTTTCTCTCTCTATCTCTCTGTTTCTCTCTCTATCTATCTATGTGTGTTTCTCTCTATCTATCTGAGTTTCTCTCTCTTTATCTTTCCGTGTCACTCTCTCTCTCTATCTATCTGTGTTTCTCTCCATCTCTCTGTGTTTCTCTCTCTCGGTCTATCTGTGTTTCTCTCTCTCTATCTATCTGTGTTTCTCTCTATCTATCTGAATTTCTCTCTCTCCATCTCTCTGTGTTTCTCTCTCTCGGTCTATCTGTGTTTCTCTCTCACTGTCTATCTGTGTTTCTCTCTCACTGTCTATCTGTGTTTCTCTCTCTCTATCTATCTGTGTCTCTCTCACTCTATCTGTCTGTGTTTCTCTCTCTCTCTCTGTGTTTCTCTCTCTCTGTCAATCTGTGTTTCTCTCTCTCTATCCATCTGTGTCACTCTCTCTATCTATCTGTGTCTCTCTCTCTCTAACTATCTGTGTTTCTCTCTCTATATCTATCCATGTGTGTCTCTCTCTATCTATCTGTGTTACTCTCTCTCTATCTATCTCTCTCTCTCACTCTCTATCTATCTGTGCATCTCTCACTCTATCAATCTTTGTTTCTCTCTCTCTATCGATCTGTGCATCTCTCTATCTCTCTGTGTTTCTCTCTATCTATCTGTGTTTCTCTCCCTCCATCTATCCGTGTTTCTCTCTCTCTATCTCTCTGTGTTTCTCTCTATCTATCTGTGTTTCTCTCCCTCCATCTATCTGTGTTTCTCTCTCTCTATCTCTCTGTGTTTCTCTCTATCTATCTATCTGTTTCTCTCTCTATCTGTGTTACTCTCTCGATCTATCTGTGTTTCTCTCTCTATCTATCTGTGTGTCTCTCTATCTGTGTTACTCTCGCTCAATGTGTGTTCCTCTCTCTCTATCTGTGTTACTCTATCTATCTATCTGTTTCTCTCTCTATCTGTGTTTCTCTCTCTATCTATCTGTTTGTCTCTCTCTCTATCTATCTGTGATGTGGAGATGCCGGTGATGGACTGGGGTTGACAATTGTAAACAATTTTACAACACCAAGTTATAGTCCAACAAATTTATTTTAAATTCCACAAGCTTTCGGAGGCTTCCTCCTTCCTCAGGTGAACGGTGTGGAAATGAAATTTTCGAATCCTTCGCATTTGAAAATCACATAACAAAGCCTGGTGATTACTGCCCGTTGCCAAGGCAATCACAGTGAGCAGACAGAGAGGTGTCACCTCAAAGGCCACTGAATATACAAACCCCCCAAAAAAAAAGAGAGAGAGAGAGAGAAGGAAGACAGTCAATGACCCGTTATATTAAAAACAGATAACATTTGTTCGCTGGTGGGATTACGTGTAGCGTGACATGAACCCAAGATCCCGGTTGAGGCCGTCCTCATGGGTGCGGAACTTGGCTATTAATTTCTGCTCGACGATTTTGCGTTGTCGTGTGTCTCGAAGGCCGCCTTGGAGTACGCTTACCCGAAGGTCGGTGGATGAATGTCCATGACTGCTAAAGTGTTCCCCGACTGGGAGGGAACCCTCCTGTTTGGCGATTGTTGCGCGGTGTCCGTTCATCCGTTGTCGCAGCGTCTGCATGGTCTCGCCAATGTACCATGCTCCGGGGCATCCTTTCCTGCAACGTATGAGGTAGACAACGTTGGCCGAGTCACAGGAGTATGAACCGTGCACCTGGTGGGTGGTGTCCTCTCGTGTGATGGTGGTATCTGTGTCGATGATCTGGCATGTCTTGCAGAGGTTACCGTGGCAGGGTTGTGTGGTGTCGTGGACGCTGTTCTCCTGAAAGCTGGGTAATTTGCTGCGAACGATGGTCTGTTTGAGGTTGGGTGGCTGTTTAAAGGTGAGTAGTGGAGGTGTGGGGATGGCCATAGCGAGGTGTTTGTCCTCATTGATGACATGTTGAAGGCTGCGGAGAATCTATCTATCTGTGTCTCTCTCACTCTATCTCACTGTGCATCTCTCACTCCATCTATCCGTGTTTCTCTCTCTCCATCTATCCGTGTTTCTCTCTCTCCATCGATCTGAGTTACTCTCTCTCTACCTCTCTATGTTTCTCTCTCTCTATCTTTCTGTGTTTCTCTCTCTCTATCTGTGTCTCTCTCTCTATCTATCTGTGTTTCTCTCTTTCTATCTCTCTGTGTTTCTCTCTTTCTATCTCTCGGTATTTCTCTCTCCATCTATCTATTTTTTTCTTTCTTTCTTTCCCTTCTCTTCACTTGGGATGTTGCAATAATCCAAGGATCACATTTTTCGACTGACACAACAGTGCTTCTGCTGGGCTGGTATCAACTCCCCCATTGCCTTCTCCTCAATCCTCATCCCCCATCGCCTTCCCCTCAATCCTCATCCCCCATCGCCTTCCCCTCAATCCTCATCCCCCATCGCCTTCCCCTCAATCCTCATCCCCCATCGCCTTCCCCTCAATCCTCATCCCCCATCGTCTTCCCCTCAATCCTCATACCCCATCGCCTTCCCCTCAATCCTCATCCCCCATCGCCATCCCCTCAATCCTCATCCCCCATCGCCTTCCCCTCAATCCTCATCCCCCATCGCCTTCCCCTCAATCCTCATCCCCCATCGTCTTCCCCTCAATGCTCATCCCCCATCGCCTTCCCCTCAATCCTCATCCCCCATCGCCTTCCCCTCAATCCTCATCCCCCATCGCCTTCCCCCCAGTCGTGACCAATCGTCTTGCCCTCATTACCATCGCCGAATCCCCCACCATCAACATCCTGGGGGTCACCATTGACCAGAAACTTAACTGGACCAGCCATATAAATATTGTGGCTACAAGAGCAGGTCAGAGGCTGGGTATTCTGCAGCGAGTGACTCACCCCCTGACTCCCCAAGGCCTTTCCACCATCTACAAGGCACAAGTCAGGAGTGTGATGGAATACTCTCCACTTGCCTGGATGAGTGCAGCTCCAACAACACTCAAGAAGCTCGACACCATCCAAGATAAAGCAGCCCGCTTGATTGGCACCCCATCCACCACCCTAAACATTCACTCCCTTCACCACCGGCGCACTGTGGCTGCAGTGTGTACAATCACAGGATGCACTGCAGCAACTCGCCAAGGCTTCTTCGACAGCACCTCCCAAACCCGCGACCTCTACCACCTGGAAGGACAAGGGCAGCAGGTACATGGGAACAACACCACCTGCACGTTCCCCTCCAAGTCACACACCATCCCGACTTGGAAATATATCGCCGTTCCTTCATCGTCGCTGGGTCAAAATCCTGGAACTTCCTTCCTAACAGCACTGTGGGAGAACCTTCACCACACGGACTGCAGCAGTTCAAGAAGGCGGCTCACCACCACCTTCTCAAGGGGCAATGAGGGATGGACAATAAATGCCGGCCTCGCCAGCGACACCCACATCCCGTGAACGAATGAAAAAAATTTGTTGAAAGTGAGCATTCAGGTGCAGCAAGCAGTTAGGAAGGTGAATGGTATGTTGGCCTTCATTGCAAGAGGATTTGAGTGCAGGAGCAGGGATGTCTTACTGCAGTTATACAGGGCCTTGGTGAGACCACATCTGGAGTATTGTGTGCAGTTTTGGTCTCCTTATCTGAGGAAGGATGTCCATGCCATGGAGGGAGTGCAACGAAGGTTCACCAGACTGATTCCTGGGATGGCAGGACTGACGGATGAGGAGAGATTGGGTCGACTCGGCCTGTATTCACTAGAGTTTAGAAGAATGAGAGGTGATCTCATTGAAACATATAAAATTCTAACAGGACGAGACAGACGAGATGCAGGGAGGATGTTCCCGATGGCTGGGGAGTCCAGAACCAGGGGTCACAGTCTCAGGATACGGGGTAGGACATTTCGAACCGAGATGAGGAGAAATTTCTTCACTCAGAGGGTGGTGAACCTGTGGAATTCTCTACCACAGAAGGCAGTGGAGGCCAAGTCATTAAATATATTCAAGAAGGAGATAGATATATTTCTTAATGCTAAAGGGATCAAGGGATATGGGAAAAAAGCGGGAACAGGGTACTGAGTTAGACTATCAGCCATGATCATTTTGAATGGCGGAGCAGGCCCGAAGGGCCGAATGGCCTACTCCTGCTCCTATTTTCTATGTTTCTTTGAAAATCAGCAGAAATTTGACACCGAGACACATCAGGAGATATTAGGTCAGGTCACCAAAATGTTGGTCAAAGAGGTAGGTTTTAAGGAGAGTCTTAAAGGAGGAGAGAGAGGGGGAGAGGGGGAGAGAGAGGGGGAGAGGTTCAGGGAGGGAATTCAAGAGCTCAGGGCCCAGGCAGCTGAAGGCACGGGCGCCAATGGTGGAGCGATTAAAATCGGGGATGGACAAGAGGCCGGAATTGGAGGAGGGCAGAGATCTCGGAGGGGTGTAGGGCTGGAGGGGGTTACAGAGATGGGGAGGGGTGTGGGGCTGGAGGAGGTTACAGAGATAGGGAGGGGTGTAGGGCTGTAGGAGGTTACAGAGATAGGGAGGGGTGTGGGGCTGGAGGGGGTGACAGAGATAGGGAGGGGTGTGGGGCTGGAGGGGGTTACAGAGATAGGGAGGGGTGTGGGGCTGGAGGGGGTTACAGAGATAGGGAGGGGTGTGGGGCTGGAGGGGGTTACAGAGATAGGGAGGGGTGTGGGGCTGGAGGAGGTTACAGAGATAGGGAGGGGTGTGGGGCTGGAGGGGGTTACAGAGATAGGGAGGGGTGTGGGGCTGGAGGAGGTTACAGAGATAGGGAGGGGTGTGGGGCTGGAGGAGGTTACAGAGATAGGGAGGGGTGTAGGGCTGGAGGAGGTTACAGAGATAGGGAGGGGTGTGGGGCTGGAGGGGGTTACAGAGATAGGGAGGGGTGTGGGGCTGGAGGAGGTTACAGAGATAGGGAGGGGTGTGGGGCTGGAGGAGGTTACAGAGATAGGGAGGGGAGTGGGGCTGGAGGAGGTTACAGAGATAGGGAGGGGTGTGGGGCTGGAGGGGGTTACAGAGATAGGGAGGGGTGTAGGGCTGGAGGGGGTTACAGAGATAGGGAGGGGTGTAGGGCTGGAGGGGGTTACAGAGATAGGGAGGGGTGTAGGGCTGGAGGGGGTTACAGAGATAGGGAGGGGTGTAGGGCTGGAGGGGGTTACAGAGATAGGGAGGGGTGTAGGGCTGGAGGGGGTTACAGAGATAGGGAGGGGTGTGGGGCTGGAGGGGGTTACAGAGATAGGGAGGGGTGTAGGGCTGGAAGAGGTTACAGAGATAGGGAGGGGTGTGGGGCTGGAGGGGGTTACAGAGATAGGGAGGGGTGAGGGGCTGGAGGAGGTTACAGAGATAGGGAGGGGTGTGGGGCTGGAGGGGGTTACAGAGATAGGGAGGGGTGTGGGGCTGGAGGGGGTTACAGAGATAGGGAGGGGTGTGGGGCTGGAGGGGGTTACAGAGATAGGGAGGGGTGTGGGGCTGGAGGGGGTTACAGAGATCGGGAGGGGGGTGAGGCTGGAGGGGGTTACAGAGATAGGGAGGGGTGTGGGGCTGGAGGGGGTTACAGAGATAGGGAGGGGGGCGAGGCCAGGGAGGGATTTGAACACAAGGATGAGAATTTTAAAATCGGGGTGTTCCTGGACCGGGAGCCAGTGTGGGTCAGTGAGCTCAGGGGGTGATGGGTGAACGGGACTCGGGGTGAGTTAGGATACGGGGGGGACAGAGTTTTGGATGAGGTGGAGTTTACGGAGAGTGGGGGACGGGAGGCCGCCCAGGAGAACTCCACACTTTAGAGAAGCATGGACTGGGGGTGATCTGATCGAGGTTTCTGAGATGGTGAAAGGTTAGATTGTGTTCCAGTTGACAGTTTGTTTGAACTAAATACGTCAGAGAGGACCAGGGGTCAGGCCTACAGGTTATGTGAGGCCAGGTGGAGGTTGGACGTCAGGACGTGGCTCTTTCCCCCGGGGAATCGTGGGCCTCTGGAACAGGCTGTCGGCTCGTGAGGTGGACGCCGATTGGCTGATCTCCTTCGAGCGAGAGCTGGTCCTGTTTGTGTCTGGGGCGGAGATCTCCTGGTACAAGAGGGAGGTACCTGGTAACATTAAATCAGGACCAGCGTGATCTGCTGGGCTGGCCCACATCGCCCGAAGTGGGTCGGAGAGGGATTTTACCCCATTTTCTTTTCCCAAATTGGCCCTGGGTTTTCATCTGGTTTCTCACTTCTCCCAGGAGATCACATGGATTCTGGGGCGGGGGTGGGAGGGAGACGTGGAGGAGAGTCCGCAGCGAGTATCGTGAGGGACAAGGTATCGGGATTGTGTGGGACAGGCTGGATGGGCCGAAGGGGCCTTTTCCTGCCCGTCAATGGCCGTTTGTTTGTATGAAGCATTACTGACATCGTCCTGACCAAAGCTCAGACTCGCACAATTCCCCATTGGACGCTCTCTCGCTGGGAGGAGAGTGCTTTTTGATTAAGTAGAGGGACATTAATGCTCAGAGGCAAATCGCTGGAGATACGTCAGATCAGGAAAACAAGCTCGACAAATATATATTGCCGAGGCTTCAGGAGCAATCAGTAGATTGGAACAGCAGCAAGTCTGAACTCGGGCTGACCCTTCATTTATTCAACGGAAATGTCTGAAATGATAATGAAATAAGCTTCCCAACAATGGGGCAGAATCCCTCTCAATCAAAACTCAGCGAAGGTGCATTGAGAGGTGCCTGTGAGGTCAATGCTGGTTACTAGTTACTAGTTACTGGTTACTGCCCGGAAGTAATTGGAGATTGTGCAGTGTAGTGAAGCATTGAGAAGCAGAGAGTTGAGGAGCTCACCGCTGGGGGATCCAATACTGCAGCATTCTTTTATTACATTATATACAAACCCCGAGCATCAGATTAGATTTAATGTTTCGAGAGGCATCGAAGGCCTGAAGAAAACCTAATAGTTTGTTTTGGAGATATTTGTTCTGATGCTCGTTTCGCTCAGATTCGAAATGATTGGTGGCCCTGAACTCGCTCCTAATGTTAATGTTGTTAAATCCCCTCCGCTTCACGGGGGCTTAAAGGGTTAAATTACCTCTTTGACCGAGCTTTTGGTCACCTGTCCTAATATCTCCTTAAGTGGCTCGGTGTCAGATTTTGTCTGATATTCGCTCCTGTGAAGCACCCTGGGACGTTAAAGGCGCTATATAAATGCAGCTTGTTGTTGTTGTGTAGGGTATTGAGATGTTTTAGCTACAAGATGGATGCAAATATTCTTTATTTTATGATGGCAACGGCATCATGCTCTGAACGTTTGTTTTTACCGACTCCGAACAAGCGACTGTATCTATTTACCCACAATACCAGTCTGGTGGTGGAGAATATTTGATCTAATGTTTAATGATTTGCTTTGTATTGGTTTTAGTGGAACCCAATGTACAGAACACAGGCAGAAAATATTCGTTACAGTGAAGAATCAGATGGCATTAAGCAAAAGGCCACTTCCACCTCCATCATTCCACACAGATCAGATCCTGCTCCTATCTTATAAATTGTTACGACACTATTGGCCAATCTCGACTGCTGTTTGCTGGTGCGAATGATTAGATTTTATATAGTGGAGGCCCACACTGAAAGTCTACAGACTCCTGGAGAGAGAGAGAGAGAGAGAGAGTGAGAGAGAGAGAGAGAGAGACTGAGAGAGAGAGTGAGACTGAGAGAGAGAGAGACTGAGAGAGAGAGAGAGACTGAGAGAGAGAGAGAGAGACTGAGAGAGAGAGACAGAGAGAGAGAGTGAGCGAGAGAGAGAGAGAGAGTGAGACTGAGAGAGAGAGAGAGACTGAGAGAGAGAGAGAGACTGAGAGAGAGAGAGAGACTGAGAGAGAGAGAGAGACTGAGAGAGAGAGAGACTGAGAGAGAGAGTGAGACTGAGAGAGAGAGAGAGACTGAGAGAGAGAGAGAGACTGAGAGAGAGAGAGAGACTGAGAGAGAGAGAGAGAGACTGAGAGAGAGAGTGAGACTGAGAGAGAGAGAGAGACTGAGAGAGAGAGAGAGACTGAGAGAGAGAGAGAGAGACTGAGAGAGAGAGAGAGACTGAGAGAGAGAGACTGAGAGAGAGAGACAGAGAGAGAGAGAGAGTGAGCGAGAGAGAGAGAGAGAGAGTGAGACTGAGAGAGAGAGAGAGACTGAGAGAGAGAGAGAGACTGAGAGAGAGAGAGAGACTGAGAGAGAGAGAGACTGAGAGAGAGAGAGAGACTGAGAGAGAGAGAGACGGAGACTGAGAGAGAGAGACTGAGAGAGAGAGAGAGACTGAGAGAGAGAGAGAGACTGAGAGAGAGAGACTGAGAGAGAGAGAGAGACTGAGAGAGAGAGAGACTGAGAGAGAGAGAGACTGAGAGAGAGAGAGACGGAGACTGAGAGAGAGAGACTGAGAGAGAGAGACTGAGAGAGAGAGACTGAGAGAGAGAGAGAGACTGAGAGAGAGAGAGACTGAGAGAGAGAGAGACTGAGAGAGAGAGAGACTGAGAGAGAGACTGAGAGAGAGAGAGAGACTGAGAGAGAGAGAGAGACTGAGAGAGAGAGAGACTGAGAGAGAGAGAGAGACTGAGAGAGAGTGAGACTGAGAGAGAGTGAGACTGAGAGAGAGAGAGACTGAGAGAGAGAGAGAGACTGAGAGAGAGAGAGGACGGAGACTGAGAGAGAGACTGAGAGAGAGAGAGAGACTGAGAGAGAGAGACAGAGACTGAGAGAGAGAGACGGAGACTGAGAGAGAGAGAGTGAGCGAGAGAGAGAGAGAGAGAGTGAGACTGAGAGAGAGAGAGACAGAGAGAGAGAGAGAGACTGAGAGAGAGAGAGAGAGAGACTGAGAGAGAGAGAGAGACTGAGAGAGAGAGAGAGACTGAGAGAGAGAGAGACGGAGACTGAGAGAGAGAGACTGAGAGAGAGAGAGACGGAGACTGAGAGAGAGAGAGAGACTGAGAGAGAGAGAGACTGAGAGAGAGAGAGACTGAGAGAGAGAGACTGAGAGAGAGAGAGACTGAGAGAGAGAGAGACGGAGACTGAGAGAGAGAGACTGAGAGAGAGAGAGACTGAGAGAGAGAGAGACTGAGAGAGAGAGAGACTGAGAGAGAGAGAGACAGAGAGAGAGACTGAGAGAGAGAGAGAGACTGAGAGAGAGAGAGACTGAGAGAGAGAGAGAGACTGAGAGAGAGAGAGACGGAGACTGAGAGAGAGTGAGACTGAGAGAGAGAGAGACTGAGAGAGAGAGAGAGACTGAGAGAGAGAGAGACGGAGACTGAGAGAGAGACTGAGAGAGAGAGAGAGACTGAGAGAGAGAGACAGAGACTGAGAGAGAGAGACGGAGACTGAGAGAGAGAGAGAGATAGACTGAGAGTGAGAGACAGAGAGAGAGAGAGACAGACTGAGAGACAGAGAGAGAGAGACTGAGAGAGAGAGACTGAGAGAGAAAGAGAAAGAGACTGAGAGCGAGAAGGAGAGAGAGATAGAGACTGAGAGTGAGAGACAGAGAGAGAGAGAGACAGAGTGAGAGACGGAGAGAGAGAGACTGAGAGTGAGAGAGACAGAGAGAGAGAGACAGAGACAGAGACAGAGAGAAGGAGAGAGAGAGAGAGAGAGACTGAGAGCAAGACAGAGACAGAGAGCAAAAGACAGAGAGAGAGAGAGACAGACAGAGAGAGAGAGAGACTGAGAGCAAGAGAGAGAGACTGAGAGCGAGAGAGAGAGAGACTGAGAGCGAGAGAGAGAGACTGAGAGCGAGAGAGAGAGACTGAGAGCGAGAGAGAGAGACGGAGAGAGAGAGAGACGAAAAGAGAGAGAGACTGAGAGAGAGAGAATCAGAGAGAGAGAGACTGAGAGAGAGAGAGAGGAGAGAGAAAGAGAGAGAGACTGAGAGTGAGAAGGAGAGAGAGAGAGAGACAGAGAGAGAGACAGAGAGAGAAAGAGAGAGAGACTGAGAGCGAGAGACAGAGAGAGAGAGACAGAGTAAGAGTCGGAGAGAGAGAGACTGAGAGCGAGAGAGACAGAGAGAGAGAGACAGAGGCAGAGAGAGAGAGAAGGAGAGAGAGAGAGAGAGAAAGAGAGAGACAGAGAGTGAAAGACAGAGAGAGAGAGACTGAGAGCGAGAGAGAGAGAGACTGAGAGCGAGAGAGAGAGAGACTGAGAGCGAGAGAGAGAGAGAGAGACAGAGAGAGAGAGACGAAGAGAGAGAGAGAGGAGAGAGACGGAGAGAGAGAGCCATGGAGAGACAGAGAGAGAGAGAGAGCCATGGAAAGAGAGATAGAGCCAGAGAGATAGAGCCAGAGAGAGAGAGAGAGATGGGGAGAGAGGGACAGAGAGAGGGACAGAGAGGGACAGAGAGAGACAGAGAGAGACAGAGAGAGAGAGGAGAGAGGAGAGAGACGGAGAGAGACAGAGACAGAAAGAGGGGAGAGAAGGAGAGAGAGAGCCATAGAGAGACTGAGAGAGAGAGAGCCATGGAGAGAGAGATACAGCCAGAGAGAGATAGGGACAGAGATAGAGGTAGAGAGAGGGAGAGAGACAGAGAAAGAGAGAGATCCAGAGAGAGAGAGCCAAAGAGAGAGAGAGCGAGATATAAAGAGAGAGAGGAGAGAGACGGAGAGAGAGAGCGAGAGAGTGAGACAGAGAAAGAGAGGATAGAGACAGAGACAGAGAGACAGAGAGACAGTGAGAGAGAGATGGAGAGAGAAAGAGAGGAGGGAGACAGAGAGATAAAGAGAGAAAGAGAGGATAGAGACGGAGAGAGAGGAGAGACGGAGAGAGAGAGATAGAGAGAGAAAGAGAGGATAGAGACGGAGAGAGAGAGAGAGAGGAGAGACAGAGACGGAGAGAGAGAGAGACTGAGAGAGAGAGAGACGGAGACTGAGAGAGAGAGACTGAGAGAGAGAGACTGAGAGAGAGAGAGAGACTGAGAGAGAGAGAGACTGAGAGAGAGAGAGACTGAGAGAGAGAGAGACTGAGAGAGAGACTGAGAGAGAGAGAGAGACTGAGAGAGAGAGAGAGACTGAGAGAGAGAGAGACTGAGAGAGAGAGAGAGACTGAGAGAGAGTGAGACTGAGAGAGAGTGAGACTGAGAGAGAGAGAGACTGAGAGAGAGAGAGAGACTGAGAGAGAGACGGAGACTGAGAGAGAGACTGAGAGAGAGAGAGAGACTGAGAGAGAGAGACAGAGACTGAGAGAGAGAGACGGAGACTGAGAGAGAGAGAGTGAGCGAGAGAGAGAGAGAGAGAGTGAGACTGAGAGAGAGAGAGACAGAGAGAGAGAGAGACTGAGAGAGAGAGAGAGAGAGACTGAGAGAGAGAGAGAGACTGAGAGAGAGAGAGAGACTGAGAGAGAGAGAGACGGAGACTGAGAGAGAGAGACTGAGAGAGAGAGAGACGGAGACTGAGAGAGAGAGAGAGACTGAGAGAGAGAGAGACTGAGAGAGAGAGAGACTGAGAGAGAGAGACTGAGAGAGAGAGAGACTGAGAGAGAGAGAGACGGAGACTGAGAGAGAGAGACTGAGAGAGAGAGAGACTGAGAGAGAGAGAGACTGAGAGAGAGAGAGACAGAGAGAGAGACTGAGAGAGAGAGAGAGACTGAGAGAGAGAGAGACTGAGAGAGAGAGAGAGACTGAGAGAGAGAGAGACGGAGACTGAGAGAGAGTGAGACTGAGAGAGAGAGAGACTGAGAGAGAGAGAGAGACTGAGAGAGAGAGAGACGGAGACTGAGAGAGAGACTGAGAGAGAGAGAGAGACTGAGAGAGAGAGACAGAGACTGAGAGAGAGAGACGGAGACTGAGAGAGAGAGACAGATAGACTGAGAGTGAGAAGGAGAGAGACTGAGAGAGAGAGACAGAGAGAGAGAGACTGAGAGAGAGAGACTGAGAGAGAAAGAGAAAGAGACTGAGAGCGAGAAGGAGAGAGAGATAGAGACTGAGAGTGAGAGACAGAGAGAGAGAGAGACAGAGTGAGAGACGGAGAGAGAGAGACTGAGAGTGAGAGAGACAGAGAGAGAGAGACAGAGACAGAGACAGAGAGAAGGAGAGAGAGAGAGAGAGAGACTGAGAGCAAGACAGAGACAGAGAGCAAAAGACAGAGAGAGAGAGAGACAGACAGAGAGAGAGAGAGACTGAGAGCAAGAGAGAGAGACTGAGAGCGAGAGAGAGAGAGACTGAGAGCGAGAGAGAGAGACTGAGAGCGAGAGAGAGAGACGGAGAGAGAGAGAGACGAAAAGAGAGAGAGACTGAGAGAGAGAGAATCAGAGAGAGAGAGACTGAGAGAGAGAGAGAGGAGAGAGAAAGAGAGAGAGACTGAGAGTGAGAAGGAGAGAGAGAGAGAGACAGAGAGAGAGACAGAGAGAGAAAGAGAGAGAGACTGAGAGCGAGAGACAGAGAGAGAGAGACAGAGTAAGAGTCGGAGAGAGAGAGACTGAGAGCGAGAGAGACAGAGAGAGAGAGACAGAGGCAGAGAGAGAGAGAAGGAGAGAGAGAGAGAGAGAAAGAGAGAGACAGAGAGTGAAAGACAGAGAGAGAGAGACTGAGAGCGAGAGAGAGAGAGACTGAGAGCGAGAGAGAGAGAGACTGAGAGCGAGAGAGAGAGAGAGAGACAGAGAGAGAGAGACGAAGAGAGAGAGAGAGGAGAGAGACGGAGAGAGAGAGCCATGGAGAGACAGAGAGAGAGAGAGAGCCATGGAAAGAGAGATAGAGCCAGAGAGATAGAGCCAGAGAGAGAGAGAGAGATGGGGAGAGAGGGACAGAGAGAGGGACAGAGAGGGACAGAGAGAGACAGAGAGAGACAGAGAGAGAGAGGAGAGAGGAGAGAGACGGAGAGAGACAGAGACAGAAAGAGGGGAGAGAAGGAGAGAGAGAGCCATAGAGAGACTGAGAGAGAGAGAGCCATGGAGAGAGAGATACAGCCAGAGAGAGATAGGGACAGAGATAGAGGTAGAGAGAGGGAGAGAGACAGAGAAAGAGAGAGATCCAGAGAGAGAGAGCCAAAGAGAGAGAGAGCGAGATATAAAGAGAGAGAGGAGAGAGACGGAGAGAGAGAGCGAGAGAGTGAGACAGAGAAAGAGAGGATAGAGACAGAGACAGAGAGACAGAGAGACAGTGAGAGAGAGATGGAGAGAGAAAGAGAGGAGGGAGACAGAGAGATAAAGAGAGAAAGAGAGGATAGAGACGGAGAGAGAGGAGAGACGGAGAGAGAGAGATAGAGAGAGAAAGAGAGGATAGAGACGGAGAGAGAGAGAGAGAGGAGAGACAGAGACGGAGAGAGAGAGAGACAAAGAGAGAGAGACAAAGAGGGAGAGAGAGAGGAGAGAGATGGAGAAAAGAGAAAAGCCACAGAGAGAGAGGGTGAGACAGAGAGACAGAGAGACAGGGACGGAGAGAAAGAGAGGAGAGAGATGGAGGAAAGAGAGAGAGAGATAGAGCCAGTGAGAGTGAGTGTGGAAAACCATAAAGACCACATTAATGTAGAAATACGTGAACAGTTACTTGACCATAAAAAGAGAAAAGCATGATGGGGATTTGACCAATGTTAACTCCTTGACTCCCATACACGGGGTAGTTACAATTTCACACACACACAGAAAAACACAATTGCCCTTGGTACGTTGATAATTAAGTTGGCTGTCCAGCTGCTTGGTACTGTCTGGCCTCCCCCCCACTCCCCCCGAGCAGATAAGGGTATTGCTGGCTTATAATATAATGCGAATACAGTTTCTTGAGAGGCCATGTGGCCTTGATTCTGACTTCAGCCCTACTGATTAGCCAGCTTCGGAATTTTAGGGAGGTGGTGTTCTCAGGCCTACGTGCCAAAACAGGAATGAGCTATGGATGTCCAGAGGAGGCAGGCTCACTACTTGATTGACTAACCACTTGAACTAATAAAGAATGTACATGTACGCCCATATTCTATGATAGACAGACATTACTAACTAAACTGTATAAATGTGAACTGTTTAGTTTGTTCAGAGAAGAGGTTGTTCTGACCATTGTTTAGAACAGGTCTTCCTTGAGCTCAAGTTTCTTTTAATTAAAATTCTTACTTGTCTGAAAATAAGTGTTTGGAGATAATGCATTGTATATAAGAGGTAATTAATTCTTCGACATGAGAGACAGAAAGAGACAGAGAGAGAGACAGACGGAGAAGGAGAGAGAGAGCGAGAGACGAGGAGAGAGACGGAGAGATAGAGAGATAGACAGAGACATAGAGAGGAGAGAGAGAGAGGAGAGAGACAGAAAGGGAGAGGACACAGAGAGCAAGGCAGAGAGACAGAGACAGAGACAGACAGAGACAGAGACAGAGACAGGGAGGGAGGGACAGAGAGCACGAGAGACAGAGACAGAGAGAGACAGGAGAGAGAGAGAGGAGAGAGATGGAGAGAGACTGAGACAGAGACAGAGAGACAGAGAGAGAAAGAGCCAGAGAGAGAGACAGAGGCAGAGAGAAAGACAGAGTGAGAGAGAAAGACAGAGACAAAAAGAAGGAGGAGAGAGAGAGAAAGAGAGCGTGAGACAGCAACAGAGAGAGGAGAGAGACGGGGAGAGAGACAGAGACAGAGAGAGAAAGACACAGAGAGAGGAGAGAGATGGAGAGAAGCAGAGACAAAGACAGAGAGAGAAGCAGAGAGAGAGGAGAAAGACAGAGACAAAGACAGAGAGAGAGTTGAGAGAGAGAGATAGAGACAGAGAGAGAGAGAGAATGAGACAGAGAAAACAAGAGAAAGTGAGTGAGACGAGAGAGAGACAGAGAGAGAGATATAGAGACAGAGACAGATAGAGAGACAGGGTGAGAGATATAGGGAGAGAGGGAGAGAGCGAGAGAGTGAGAGATAGAGTGTGAGAGAGACAGAGAACGAGAGGCAGATAGAGAAAGACAGAGTGACAGAGATAGGGAGAGAGGGAGGGAATGAGAGAGAGTGTGTGTGAGAGAGAGAGAGACAGACAGACACAGAGTGGGAGAGAGAGAGTGTGAGAGAGAGAGACAGACACAGAGTGGGAGAGAGAGAGAGAGAGAGAGGCAGAGATAGAGAGCAAGAGAGAAAGAGTGCGAGAGAGAGAGACAGACAGACACAGAGTGGGAGAGAGAGAGTGTGAGAGAGAGAGACAGGCACAGAGTGGGAGAGAGAGAGAGTGTGTGAGAGAGAGAGACAGACACAGAGTGGGAGAGAGAGAGAGAGAGGCAGAGATAGAGAGCAAAAGAGAAAGAGTGCGAGAGAGGGAGAGAAAGGGATGGAGAGAGAGACAGATACAGAGAGTGAGAGACAGATACAGAGAGTGAGAGACAGAGACCGAGAGCGAGAGAGGGAGAGAGATGGAGAGCGAGAGAGGGAGAGAGATGGAGAGAGAGAGAGGGAGAGAGATGGAGAGCGAGAGAGGGAGAGGGAGAGAGGGAGAGAGATGGAGAGCGAGAGAGGGAGAGAGATGGAGAGAGAGATGGAGAGAGAGATGGAGAGCGAGAGAGGGAGAGAGATGGAGAGCGAGAGAGGGAGAGAGATGGAGAGCGAGAGAGGGAGAGAGATGGAGAGCGAGAGAGGGAGAGAGATGGAGAGCGAGAGAGGGAGAGAGATGGAGAGCGAGAGAGGGAGAGAGATGGAGAGCGAGAGAGGGAGAGAGATGGAGAGCGAGAGAGGGAGAGAGATGGAGAGCGAGAGAGGGAGAGAGATGGAGAGCGAGAGAGGGAGAGAGATGGAGAGCGAGAGAGGGAGAGAGATGGAGAGCGAGAGAGGGAGAGAGAGATGGAGAGCGAGAGAGGGAGAGAGATGGAGAGCGAGAGAGGGAGAGAGATGGAGAGCGAGAGAGGGAGAGGGAGAGAGGGAGAGAGATGGAGAGCGAGAGAGGGAGAGAGATGGAGAGAGAGATGGAGAGAGAGATGGAGAGCGAGAGAGGGAGAGAGATGGAGAGCGAGAGAGGGAGAGAGATGGAGAGCGAGAGAGGGAGAGAGATGGAGAGCGAGAGAGGGAGAGAGATGGAGAGCGAGAGAGGGAGAGAGATGGAGAGCGAGAGAGGGAGAGAGAGATGGAGAGCGAGAGAGGGAGAGAGATGGAGAGCGAGAGAGGGAGAGAGATGGAGAGCGAGAGAGGGAGAGAGATGGAGAGCGAGAGAGGGAGAGAGATGGAGAGCGAGAGATGGAGAGCGAGAGAGCGAGAGAGATGGAGAGCGAGAGAGATGGAGAGCGAGAGAGATGGAGAGCGAGAGAGCGAGAGAGCGAGAGAGCGAGAGAGGGAGAGAGATGGAGAGCGAGAGAGGGAGAGAGAGGGAGAGCGAGATAGATGCAGAGACAGAGAGAGTGAACAAGGTCGGTCAAACCTAGCAGCAGATGTACGTCCCATTGCTAAGCAACCGGCTTCGACCAGTCAGCAGCTGGAAGCTGCTTTTTCAGGGGGTGACGTGAGCTTTACTCGATTGCCAGCTTGAGACGGGCTGTGGGGATGAAATGACTCTTTGTTCCCACTGTAAAACGGGGCTGATAGCGGATTGACCAATCATTGAATTCAAATGGTATGAACAGAGGGACCAACAGGGCGAACTCCAAAATCCATTGAATCATACAGCACAGAAAGAGGCCATTCTGCCCATCGTGCCTGTGCCGGCTCTTTGAAAGAGCTGACCAATTAGTCCCACTCCCCCGCTCCCTCAGCGTAGCCCTGAAAATTTCTCCTTTTCAAGTATTTCTCCAATTCCCTTTTGAAAGGTCAGAGTAGGTACAACACAGGAGGAGGTCAGAATACAGTGCAGCACTCCCTCAGTACTGACCCTCCGACAGTGCAGCACTCCCTCAGTACTGACCCTCCGACAGTGCAGCACTCCCTCAGTACTGACCCTCCGACAGTGCAGCACTCCCTCAGTACTGACCCTCCGACAGTGCAGCACTCCCTCAGTACTGACCCTCCGACAGTGCAGCACTCCCTCAGTACTGACCCTCCGACAGTGCGGCGCTCCCTCAGTACTGACCCTCCGACAGTGCAGCACTCCCTCAGTACTGACCCTCCAACAGTGCAGCACTCCCTCAGTACTGACCCTCCGACAGTGCAGCACTCCCTCAGTACTGACCCTCCGACAGTGCAGCACTCCCTCAGTACTGACCCTCCGACAGTGCAGCACTCCCTCAGTACTGACCCTCCGACAGTGCGGCGCTCCCTCAGTACTGACCCTCCGACAGTGTCGCTCTCCCTCAGTACTGACCCTCCGACAGTGCAGCGCTCCCTCAGTACTGACCCTCCGACAGTGCAGCGCTCCCTCAGTACTGACCCTCTGACAGTGCAGCGCTCCCTCAGTACTGACCCTCTGACAGTGCAGCGCTCCCTCAGTACTGACCCTCTGACAGTGCAGCGCTCCCTCAGTACTGACCCTCCGACAGTGCAGCGCTCCCTCAGTACTGACCCTCCGACAGTGCAGCACTCCCTCAGTCCTGACCCTCTGACAGTGCAGCACTCCCTCAGTACTGACCCTCTGACAGTGCAGCACTCCCTCAGTACTGACCCTCCGACAGTGCAGCGCTCCCTCAGTACTGACCCTCCGACAGTGCAGCACTCCCTCAGTCCTGACCCTCTGACAGTGCAGCACTCCCTCAGTACTGACCCTCTGACAGTGCAGCACTCCCTCAGTACTGACCCTCCGACAGTGCAGCACTCCCTCAGTCCTGACCCTCCGACAGTGTTGCTCTCCCTCAGTCCTGACCCTCCGACAGTGTCGCTCTCCCTCAGTACTGACCCTCCGACAGTGTTGCTCTCCCTCAGTACTGACCCTCCGACAGTGTTGCTCTCCCTCAGTCCTGACCCTCCGACAGTGTCGCTCTCCCTCAGTACTGACCCTCTGACAGTGTCGCTCTCCCTCAGTGCTGACCCTCTGACAGTGTCGCTCTCCCTCAGTACTGACCCTCTGACAGTGTCGCTCTCCCTCAGTACTGCACTGGGAGAGTCGGCCGAGATTTTGTGATCAGGTCTCTGATTGGGACTTGATCCTGTGACCTTCGGACTCGTAGGGGAGAGAGAGAGACCCACTGTGCCACGGCTGACACCAGCGGTTAATTCTGGTGTATGATAATCTCTGTCAGCCTCTGTCTGCCCGGCACAGGATCGAAACGATCCCTCCGAGGTAAACGGAGAAAGCTGGGACTTTGATGCAGAGAAGTCGGTGCCATTTCAGCAGTCTGTCTGTCAGCCCATCCAATAAAAGCAGGTAATTTAATCCAGTGCCTGAGGTGGTACACAGAACGGAGATGGATGGGTACATCATGACTGGACTCGCCAAGCAGGAAGGCAATGACTCAGGGGAAGGGAACTGAAGGGATCTCAGTCAGATATTAATCCAACTGGAAGGTTCCTGTCCAGAGAAACTCAAGTCATTAAATCAGAAAATCTCCGACTGTTTCCTGCAGGGTTCCATACATTGACTGAATTACAGAATCATACAGCACAGGAGGAGGCCATTCAGCCTGTCGTGCCTGTGCTGGCTCTTTGAAAGAGCTTTCCAATTAGTCCCACTCCCCCGCTCTTTCCTCATCGCCCTGAAAACTTTTAGAAGCAGTTTCAATGTTAACTTCCAAAAGGATAAAGACTAAAGGGAAAGAGCAGGAGTATGAGACGAATTGGATAGCTCTTTCAAAGAGCTGGCACAGGCATGATGGGCTGAATGGCCTCCTCCTGTGCTGTGTGATTCAATAACTGTCTGTATGTTCTTAAACTCTTCCTTTAAACTGAAAAATATGCACAATTAACAGGAGCCTGGGAATCTGCAATTCTCTCCGTCCCAAATTAGTTCAAAATATCGCTGAGAATCTGGGGTTTTTGTACTACATTTAGTAAAGTTTCAGGGGCTGTTGGGTAGAATCATAGAAATTTACCGCACAGAAGGAGGCCGTTCGGCCCATTGTGACCGTGCTGGCCGAAAATGAGCCCCCCAGCCTAATCCCACTTTCCAGCTCTTGGTCCGTAGCCCTGTGGGTTACAGCACTTCAGGGGCACATCCAGGTACTTTGTAAATGAGTTGAGGGTTTCTGCCTCTCCCACCCTCTCAGGCAGTGAGTTCCAGACCCCCACCACCCACTGGGTGAAAAAATTACTCCTCAGCTCCCCTCTAATCCTTCCACCAATCACTTTAAATCTAGGCCCCCTGGTCACTGACCCCTCTGCTAAGGGAAATAGGTCCTTCCTATCCACTCTATCTCGGTCCCCTCATAATTTTATACCTCAATTAAATCTCCCCTCAGCCTCCTCTGTTCCAAAGAAAACAACCCCAGCCTATCCAATCTAAATGTAACATTTCCAAGTTTGCAGACGACACAAAGCTGGGGTGGAATGTGAGCTGTGAGGAGGATGCAAAGAGGCTCCAATGTGATTTGGACAAGTTGGGTGAGTGGGCAAGAACATGGCAGATGCAGTATAACGTGGATAAATGTGAGGTTATCCACTTTGGTTGTAAAAACGGAAAGGCAGATTATTATCTGAATGGTGATCGATTGGGAAAAGGGGAGGTGCAACGAGACCTGGGTGTCCTTGTACACCAGTCGCTGAAAGTGAGCATTCAGGTGCAGCAAGCAGTTAGGAAGGTGAATGGTATGTTGGCCTTCATTGCAAGAGGATTTGAGTACAGGAGCAGGGATGTCTTACTGTAGTTGTACAGGGCCTTGGTGAGACCACATCTGGAGTATTGTGTGCAGTTTTGGTCTCCTTATCTGAGGAAGGATGTCCTTGCCATGGAGGGAATGCAACGAAGGTTTACCAGACTGATTCCTGGGATGGCAGGACTGACGTATGAGGGGAGATTGGGTCGACTAGGCCTATATTCAATCGAGTTTAGAAGAATGAGAGTTGATCTCATCGAAACATATAAAATTCTAACAGGACCAGACAGACGAGATGCAGGGAGGATGTTCCCGATGGCTGGGGAGTCCAGAACCAGGGGTCACAGTCTCAGGATACGGGGTATGCCATTTAGAACCGAGATGAGGAGAAATTTCTTCACTCAGAGGGTGGTGAACCTGTGGAATTCTCTACCACAGAAGGCAGTGGAGGCCAAGTCATTAGATGTATTCAAGAATGAGATCGATATATTTCTTAATGCAAAAGGGATCAAGGGATATGGGGAAAAAGCGGGAACAGGATACTGAGTTAGACGATCAGCCATGATCATTTTGAATGGTGGAGCAGGCCCGAGGGGCCGAATGGCCTACTCTTGCTTCTATTTTCTATGTTTCTCATAGCTAAAATTCTCCAGTCCTGGCACCATCCTCGTAAATCTCCTCTGCACCCTCTCGAGTGCAATCACATCCTTCCTGTAATGTGGTGACCAGAACTGTACACAGTACTCCAGCTGTGGCCTAACCAGTGTTTTATACAGTTCCAGCATAACCTCCCTGCTCTTATATTCTGTGCCTCAGCTAATAAAGGAAAGTATCCCATATGCCTTTTTAACCACCTTATCTACCTGTCCTGCTACCTTCAGGGATCTGTGGACATGCACTCCAAGGTCCCTCACTTCCTCTACACCTCTCAGTATCCTCCCATTTATTGTGTATTCCCTTGCCTTGTTTGCCCTCCCCAAATGCATTACCTCACACTTCTCCAGATTGAATTCCATTTGCCACTTTTCTGCCCACCTGACCAGTCCATTGATATCTTCCTGCAGTCTACAGCTTTCCTCCTCACTATCAACCACACGGACAATTTTTGTGTCATCTGTAAACTTCTTGATCATGCCCACAACATTCATGTTCAAATCATTAATATATACCACAAAAAGCAAGGGACCGAGTACTGAGCCCTGCGGGACCCCACTGGAAACAGCCTTCCAGACACAAAAACACCCGTCGACCATTACCCTTTGCTTTCTGCCACTGAGCCAATTTTAGATCCAATTTGCCACTTTCCCTTGGATCCCATGGACTTTTACTTTCCTGACCAGTCTGCCATGTGGGACCTTGTCAAAAGCCTTGCTAAAATCCATGTAGACTACATCAAACGTGCTACCCTCATCGACCCTCCTTGTTACCTCCTCAAAAAATTCAATCAAGTTAGTCAGACATGACCTTCCCTTAACAAATCCATGCTGACTGTCCTTGATTAATCCGTGCCTTTCTAAGTGACAGTTTATCCTGTCCCTCAGAATTGATTCCAGTAATTTGCCCACCACCGAGGTTAGACTGCCTGGCCTGTAATTACTCGGTCTATCCCTCGCTCCCTTTTTAAACAACGGTACAATGTTAGCAGTCCTCCAATCCTCCGGCACCTCGCCTGTATCCAGGGAGGATTGGGAAATGATGGTCAGAGTCTCCGCTATTTCCTCCCTGGCTTCTCTTAACAGCCTGGGACACATTTCATCCGGGCCTGGTGATTTATCTACTTTCAATGATGCTAATCCCCTTAATACTTCCTCTCTCACTAAGTTTATTCCATCCAATATTTCACACTCCTCCTTAACTACAATCTCTGCATCGTCTCCCTCTTTTGTGAAAACAGACACAAAGTTTTCATTAAGAACCATCCCCACATCTTCCACCTCCACACATCGTTTACCTTTTTGGTCTCTAATAGGCCCGACTCTTTCCTCAGTTATCCTCTTGCTCTTTATGTATTTATAAAACATTTTTGGGTTTTCTTTGATTTTACTCACCAGTATTTTACATGCCCTCTCTTTGCTTTCCTAATTTCCTTTTTAATTTCACCCCTGCACTTTCTAGACTTTAGGCTTTCTGCAGTATTGAGCTCTCGGTGTCTGATATAAGCTTCCCTTTTCTGCCTGATCTTACCCTGAATGCTCCTTGTCATCCAGGGGGCTGTAGATTTGTCAGCCCCTCCCTTTCTCTTTGTGGGAACATGTTTACTCTGAACCCCTTGAATCTCCCCTTTGAATCTCTCCCACTGCTCTGACACTGATTTACCTTCAAGTAGCTGTTTCCAGTTCCACTTTTGCTGAATCACTTCACAGCTCAGTAAAATTGGCCTTTCCCCAATTTAGAACTTTCACCCCTGTTCTGTCTTTGTCCTTTTCCATAACTAGGCTAAATCTAACTGCATTATGATCACTACCACAAAAATGCTCTCCCACTGATACTCCTTCCACCTGCCCAGCTTCATTCCCCAAAACTAAATCCAGAACTGCCCCCCCTCTTGTTGGGCTCGCTACGTACTGGCTAAAAAAGTTCACCTGGAATCATAGAATCATAGAAAGGTTACAGCACGGAAGGAGGCCATTCGGCCCATCGAGTCCACGCCAGCTCTCTGCAAGAGCAATCCAGCTCGTCCCACTCCCCCGCCCTTTCCCCGTAGCCCTGCAAATTATTTCCTTTCAAGTATTGATCCAGTTCCCTTTTGGGGTACCTCAGGGATCGGTGCTGGGTCCCTTGCTGTTTGTGGTCTACATTAACGACTTGGATATGAATGTAAAAGGTATGATCAGTAAGTTCGCTGATGATACAAAAATTGGTAGGGTGGTAAATAGCGAGGAGGATAGCCTCAGTCTGCAGGACGATATAGATGGGTTGGTCAGATGGGCGGAACAGTGGCAAATGGAATTTAACCCGGAAAAGTGCGAGGTGATGCACTTTAGAGGGACTAACAAGGCAAGGGAATACACAATGAATGGGAGGACCCTAGGCAAGACAGAGGGTCAGAGGGATCTTGGTGTGCAAGTTCACAGATCCCTGAAGGCGACGGAACAGGTAGATAAGGTGGTAAAGAAGGCATATGGGATACTTGCCTTTATTAGCCGAGGCATAGAATATAAGAGCAAGGAGGTTATGATGGAGCTGTATAAAACACTGGTTAGGCCACAGCTGGAGTACTGTGTGCAGTTCTGGTCGCCACACTACAGGAAGGATGTGATCGCTTTGGAGAGGGTGCAGAGGAGATTCACCAGGATGTTACCAGGGCTGGAGCGCTTCAGCTATGAAGAGAGACTGGGAAGATTGGGTTTGTTTTCCTTGGAGCAGAGGAGGCTGAGGGGGGACATGATTGAGGTGTACAAAATTATGAGGGGCACAGATAGGATGGATACTAAGGAGCTTTTTCCCTTCGTTGAGGGTACTATAACAAGGGGACATAGATTCAAGGTAAAAGGCGGGAGGTTTAGAGGGGATTTGAGAAAGAACTTTTTCACCCAGAGGGTGGTTGGAGTCTGGAACTCACTGCCTGAAAGGGTTGTGGAGGCAGGAACCCTCACAACATTCAAGAAGCATTTGGATGAGCACTTGAAATGCCATAGCATACAAGGCTACGGACCAAATGCTGGAATATGGGATTAGAGTTGACAGGGCTGATGGCCGGCGCGGACACGATGGGCCGAAGGGCCTCTATCCGTGCTGTATAACTCTATGACTCTATGACTCAATAACATGATTTGTCTTTAACAAATCTCTGCTGCCTTTCCTTAACGAATCCCCACCTGTCCCTCTATACCTTTTACACTGATTCTATCCCAGTTAATATTCGGGTTGTTTAAATCCCCGACTATTACTGCCCTATTGTTTTTGCACTTCTCAGAAATTTGCCTCCATATTTGCTCCTCTATCTCCCTCTGACTGTTTGGGAGTCTATAGTACACTCCCAGCAATGTGACTGCCCCTTTTTTGTTCTTTAGCTCAACCCATAAGGCCTCATTTGATGATCCTTCTAACATATCATCCCTCCTCACAGCCGTAATTGTTTCTTTAACCAATATTGCCACCCCCTCCTTCTTTATCTCCCTCTCCATCTCGTCTGAAAACCCTGTAACCAGGAACGTTGAGCTGCCATTCCTGCCCCTCTTTAAGCCATGTTTCAGTAATAGCTAAGATATCGTACTGCCACGTGTCTATCTGTGTCCTCAGCTCATCCGCCTTATTCACTAGACTCGATGCATTGAGGTAAATACCATTAACCACTGCCAAACTCCTTTGTTGCATATTTTCTAACCTTTGTTTCCTCTGCCTTCCAAACTCACTCACTAATTTTCTGCCTTCCATTTCCAGCTCAGCTTCTCTCCCTTCTGAATCTACACTCAGGTTCCCATCCCCCTGCCAAGCTAGTTTAAACCCTCCCCAACAGCATGAGCAAACCTCCCCGTGACGATATTGCTCCCGGCCCTGTTCAGGTGCAACCCGTCTGGGGTTGAAGTCAGACTGTGTGATATTAAAGAATGAAAGAGGAGACTGGAAACATCGACCGAGCTTGTGCCTCAGGCGCAGAAGGGAGGCCGATGGATCCGACATGGCAGCAGGGAGTGAGCCATCCGCCATATTAGTGCAGGCAAATAAATAGGTGTCCAGGGCTCATGCCTGAAATAAGCGTAAGGCCCTTTTTGCCGCCCGTATCCGAACTCACCCCGAGTCCCGTTCACCCATCACCCCCTGAGCTCACTGACCCACACTGGCTCCCGGTCCAGGAACACCTCGATTTTAAAATTCTCATCCTCATCTTCAAATCCCTCCATGGCCTCTGTATCCTCCTCCAGCCCCACACCCCTCCCTATCTCTGTAACCTCCTCCAGCCCCACACCCCTCCCTATCTCTGTAACCCCCTCCAGCCCCACACCCCTCCCTATCTCTGTAACCCCCTCCAGCCCCACACCCCTCCCCATCTCTGTAACCTCCTCCAGCCCTACACCCCTCCCTATCTCTGTAACCCCCTCCAGCCCCACACCCCTCCCTATCTCTGTAACCCCCTCCAGCCCCACACCCCTCCCCATCTCTGTAACCCCCTCCAGCCCCACACCCCTCCCTATCTCTGTAACCCCCTCCAGCCCTACACCCCTCCCTATCTCTGTAACCCCCTCCAGCCCTACACCCCTCCCTATCTCTGTAACCTCCTCCAGCCCCACACCCCTCCCTATCTCTGTAACCCCCTCCAGCCCCACACCCCTCCCTATCTCTGTAACCTCCTCCAGCCCCACACCCCTCCCTATCTCTGTAACCCCCTCCAGCCCCACACCCCTCCCTATCTCTGTAACCCCCTCCAGCCCCACACCCCTCCCTATCTCTGTAACCCCCTCCAGCCCCACACCCCTCCCTATCTCTGTAACCCCCTCCAGCCCCACACCCCTCCCTATCTCTGTAACCCCCTCCAGCCCCACACCCCTCCCTATCTCTGTAACCCCCTCCAGCCCTACACCCCTCCCTATCTCTGTAACCCCCTCCAGCCCTACACCCCTCCCTATCTCTGTAACCCCCTCCAGCCCTACACCCCTCTGAGATCTCTGTGTTCCTCCAATTCTTGTCTCTTGTCCATCCCCGATTTTAATCGCTCCACCATTGGCGGCCGTGCCTTCAGCTGCCTAGACCCTAAACCTCTCCCCCTCTCTCTCCCCCTCTCTCTCCTCCTTTATGACGCTCCTTAAAACCCACCTCTTTGACCGAGACTTTGGTCACCTGTCCTAATATCTCCTGATGTGTCTCAGTGTCAGATTTTGCCTGATTTACGCTCCTGTGAAGGGTCCTGGGAGGTTTTACTCCGGTGAAGGCTCTGTTTTGACGGGAGCTCCTGTTGTTGCTCATTCACTCAGGGTGATCGATGGCCGTGTTTTCCCACACAGAGAATGGGGGATGTTCTCCCTCGCACCGTCATTGAATCAGAGGCCGGGAATTATATTGAAAGATTAGGGGGGAAAGCAATTTAAAAGGAGCAAATGGGAGAGCTGGATTAAATGACACGTGGAGAGATACAGTCGATAGATCCAATGGTCTCTTTCAACGCTGACCCATTCTGCCGTTCAGTGATTCGAGTAATTTTTTCATAAACAATTTCTCTTTCCGCTGCTTTAATGAAGGGATTAAACCAATTTACCACCAACAAGGTACTGATATCACACAGCAGGGCTGTAAACCACAAAGCATTAGTGGAAACACTTTTACCCATTGACACAATGGGCTGAATGGCCTCCTTCTGTGCTTTGAATGACTATTTGCATTTATCCAGCATCTTTAACGGAGTAAAACGTCCCAAGGCGCTTCACAGGAGTGATTATCAAACAAAATTTCACACCGAGCCACGTAAGGAGATATTAGGACAGGTGACCAAAAGCTTGGTCAAAGAGGTAGGTTTTAAGGGGCGTCTTAAAGGAGGAGAGAGAGGGGCGGAGAGGTTTAGGGAGGGAATTCCAGAGCTCCGGGCCCAGGGAGCTGAAGGCACGGCCGCCAATGGTGGAGCGATGGGAATCGGGGATGGACAAGAGGCCGGAATTGGAGGAGCGCAGAGATCTCATAGAATCATGGAAAGGTTACAGCACGGAAGGAGGCTGCAGGGGGTGGTGGTGTGTGTCAGCTTCACCTCTGACCTCTGAGCGGTCCGAATCGCTCCCACTCCCTGGGTTCTGGACCTTGGACTTATTTGGGGGTTGTGACAAAGTGCAGCAGACAACTGGTTTTAGTGCAAGAAACTTTGACCTTTATTCAAGAGAGAAAATACAACACAACAACCTTAACACTCTAATTAAATGGGGAACACTTCAGTACACACGAGGGAAATTACAGTAGAAAGATACCTCACCCCTCCCAATCCCACTGTACTAGTTAGGTTGGACTCTAAAGGACCAGAGATAATGCTCACCAAACGAATCCTTGACAGTAATTCACCCAGAGGTAAGTCAGGAATAGATTGTAGAGTGGAAACTTTGCGGATCTTCGGTTTTCCCCCGAGTTGGTTTTCTTTGGTCGCAGTGGCTCAATATTACCCGGTTGGTCGGTGGTAATATTCGGTTGGTTGTTTCGTAAGGCCCTTGTTGCCGCGAGGTGTCTGATGGTCACTGGGGCTGTTGCTCTGGTTTCTTCTTGTGTGTCGGCCTGCTTCTAGAGCTGCTGACCTTCCCTGTCGAACTGCCTTCCCCTCGCCTTGTTGTTTGCTGGAAACTGCCCTTCTTTCCAGACACAGGCAGAACCAAGACAAGCAGCCCACCAGAGCCAGCAAGCCAGAGAGAGAGCGAGAACATAAGAACATAAGAAATAGGAGCAGGAGTAGGCCAATCGGCCCCTCGAGCCTGCTCCGCCATTCAATAAGATCATGGCTGATCTGATCCTAACCTCAAATCTAAATTCATGTCCAATTTCCTGCCCGCTCCCCGTAACCCCTAATTCCCTTTACTTCTAGGAAACTGTCTATTTCTGTTTTAAATTTATTTAATGATGTAGCTTCCACAGCTTCCTGGGGCAGCAAATTCCACAGACCTACTACCCTCTGAGTGAAGAAGTTTCTCCTCATCTCAGTTTTGAAAGAGCAGCCCCTTATTCTAAGATTATGCCCCCTAGTTCTAGTTTCACCCATCCTTGGGAACATCCTTACCGCATCCACCCGATCAAGCCCCTTCACAATCTTATATGTTTCAATAAGATCGCCTCTCATTCTTCTGAACTCCAATGAGTAGAGTCCCAATCCACTCAACCTCTCCTCATCTGTCTGCCCCCTCATCCCCGGGATTAACCGAGAGAGAGAGAGAGAGAGCTTTCGCCTTGTGCCTGTCTCTCTTACAATGGTCTGTTTAAACAGTTCTTACAAAGCCCTTAAGAATCTTTGATGGCTTTTTGATGGTCCCAATCATATTGCAAATTGCTTCTCCCAATGTGTCATTGTTAATTCTGATTTTCTCGAGCTTGTCACACGAGGCTTCCTTTTGTATCCAACGTCCTAGGTGTTGGTGGTTTTGCTTTAAAACAAAGGCATGGCCCCACCATGTCTGGAACAGTTGCCTCTTTCAATGGGAGTGATTGTCGACCCCCTGCTGTCCGTTTTTCATTAAAACAGAGACATGTCTGAAGCTCCACGGTGTGTGTGTTGTTGATTTCGTCTGGTGACCTCTCACCTATCCTTCCATTTTAGGTTTATGGTCAATGGCCAAAGTTTTCCCATACTCAGGGTTTTTTTAGGGTTTTTCTCCGAGTTTTGAGGGATCTGTGAATTTTGAGAATCTTGCAAGGCCATTCAGCCCGTCAAGTCCGTGCCAGCTCTCTGCGAGAGCAATCCAGCTAGTCCCACTCCCCCGCCCTTTCTCCATAGCCCTGCAAGTTTTTTCATTTCAAGTATTTATCCAGTTCCCTTTTGAAGGCCATGATTGAATCTGCCTCCACCACCCCCTCGGGCAGTGCATTCCAGATCCTAACCACTCGCTGTGTAAAAAAGTTTTTCCTCGTGTCACCTTTGGTTCTTTTGCCAATCACCTTAATTCTATGTCCTCTGATCCTTGACCCTTCTGCCAATGGGAACAGTTTCTCTCGATCTACTCTGTCTAGACCCTTCATGATTTTGAACACCTCGATCAAATCTCCTCTCAACCGTCTGTTCCAAGGAGAACAACCCCAGCTTCTCCAGTCTATCCACATAACTAAAGTCCCTCATCCCTGGAATCATTCTAGTAAATCTCTTCTGCACCCTCTCTAAGGCCTTCACATCTTTCCTAAAGTGCGGTGCCCAGAACTGGACACAATACTCCAGTTGTGGCCGAACCAGTGTTTTATAAAGGTTCATCATGACTTCCTTGCTTTTGTACTCTATGCCTCTATTTATAAAGCCCAGGATCCCATATGCTTTTTTAAGCACTTTCTCAACCTGCCCTGCCACCTTCAACGATTTGTGCACATGTCATAGAGTCATAGAGTCATAGAGTTATACAGCACGGATAGAGGCCCTTCGGCCCATCGTGTCCGCGCCGGCCATCAGCCCTGTTTACTCTAATCCCATATTCCAGCATTTGGTCCGTAACCTTGTATGCTATGGCATTTCAAGTGCTCATCCAAATGCTTCTTGAATGTTGTGAGGGTTCCTGCCTCCACAACCCTTTCAGGCAGTGAGTTCCAGACTCCAACCACCCTCTGGGTGAAAAAGTTCTTTCTCAAATCCCCTCTGAACCTCCCGCCTTTTACCTTGAATCTATGTCCCCTTGTTATAGAACCCTCAACGAAGGGAAAAAGCTCCTCAGTATCCATCCTATCTGTGCCCCTCATAATTTTGTACACCTCAATCATGTCCCCCCTCAGCCTCCTCTGCTCCAAGGAAAACAAACCCAATCTTCCCAGTCTCTCTTCATAGCTGAAGCGCTCCAGCCCTGGTAACATCCTGGTGAATCTCCTCTGCACCCTCTCCAAAGCGATCACATCCTTCCTGTAGTGTGGCGACCAGAACTGCACACAGTACTCCAGCTGTGGCCTAACCAGTGTACCCCCAGATCTCTCTGTTCCTCTACCCCCATGTAGGGGTCAGCTACACCTCTGACTTCTGAGCGGTCCGAATCGCTCCCACTCCCTGGGTTGTAGACCTTGGACTTATTTGGGGGTTGTGACAAAGTGCAGCAGACAAACTGGTTCTGGTGCAAGAGAAAACTGGGTTTATTGAAGTCACAAATGAACTTATAACATTCGGATAACACTGAGATTATACAGACCTACAAAGTAGTTAAGAATGGGGAACACCCAGCATAACGAGGGAAAATCACCCTACTAATCCCCTTACCCTTGTCCCACCCCCAAAACCCAACTAAATTGAACTAGGAGAGGTCAGGGATCATGCTCACCAACCAGGGTTCCTTGACAGTTCGAAATCCAGCCAGGTAATCCGGTTGCAGTTTTGGGGTCCGCTCTTTGTGTCCTCTGGGCCCTGCCGTCCCCACGTGGTCCTGGTCTGTGGAATCTGCGAAGATTCTTCAGTTGGGCGGAGTCCGCTGATGCGGTAAGGTGCAGTTGTGGGTGGGCGATCTTTGTGGAGGGCTGCGGTTGCGGCCTTGTTGTCTTCGGTTGAGCCTGCCACACCGTGCCCCTCGCCGTGATGTTGCCTGCGGGCCTGCGAACCTCCGGATCTCCTTCCTCCGCTTAGCTCAGCTACCTCTCCCTGCTTAAACTCTGCTTCAACCGCTTAAAACCTGCCCCCTTCGTAACTGCTGGCCCAGTTATACTGTTTTTCGAATTTCTTATCTGAGCGCCAAATCTAGGTTAGTTCTTTGTCTGATTTAGGTGGGCTTCTTCAGGTGATTATAGTTTTTCGCCTTAACTGGTTTTGGGGCGGTTGTCTCGTTGTTTTTAATGGGCTCGCATAATGTTTATTGTTGCCTTCCTGCCCCCCTAACTAGTCTTGAACTGAAAGCCATTGTATATGTGGAGTATTGATGGGCTCGCATAATTGCTCCATTGATGCCTTCCTGCCTTAGTAGTTAGTAGTGATTATTTATACAAGGTTTTGATGGGCTTTAGTTTCGTGTAAGATGAAGTCTTTCTCTGGGTTGGTTGTTTTAAAGGGAAGGATGCGTATTCTGTCTCCTCTCGTTGTCTGGTTTCAGGAACAATCCACACTGCAGCCAACAAGCCCGGGCATGTCAAGTCCCAGGCCCTCATGAGCCGAACCTCCTGTCTGCAGAGTCCCACATTTAACCCAGCAGTTGGGTCCTCTGCCATAAAAGTCCAAAAGTCATATCCTCGTTGATGATATGAAAAATGTGGGAATTTTGAGAACCCTTCACCTTTTAGAGTTGTACCCTCTAGTTTATATTGCCTCTCCTCGTTCTTCCTACCGAAATGTATCTCTTCGCATTTTTCTGCGTTAAATTTCATCTGCCACATGTCCGCCCATGCCACCAGCCTGTCTATATCCTCTTGAAGTCTATCACTATCCTCCTCACTGTTCACTACACTTCCAAGTTTTGTGTCATCTGCAAATTTTGAAATTGTGCCCTGTACACCCAAGTCCAAGTCATTAATATATATCAAGAAAAGCAGTGGTCCCAGCACCGACCCCTGGGGAACACCACTGTACACCTCCCTCCAGTCCGAAAAACAACCGTTCACCACTACTCTCTGTTTCCTGTCCCTTAGCCAGTCCTGTGTACATGTTGCTACTGCCCCCTTTATTCCATGGGCCACAGTCTTGATGATAAGCCTATTATGTGGCACTTTATCAAACAACTTTTGAAAGTCCATATACACCACATTAACCGCATTGCCCTCATCGACCCTCTCTGTTACATCATCAAAAAACTCTATCAGGTTAGTAAAACATGATTTGCCTTTAACAAATCCGTGCTGGTTTTCCTCAATCAATCCAACCTCGTCCAAGTGACTGTTAATTCTGTCCCAGATTATCGTTTCTAAAAGTTTCCCCACCACCGAGGTTAAACTGACCGGCCTGTAGTTGCTGGGTTTATCCCTGCACCCTTTTTTGAACAAGGGTGTAACCTTTGCAATTCTCCAGTCCTCTGGCACCACCCCCCTATCTAAGGACGATTGGAGGATTATGGCCAGTACCTCCGCAATTTCCACCCTTACTTCCCTCAGCAACCTCGGATGCATCCCATCCGAACCGGGTGATTTATCTACTTTAAGTACAGCTGGTCTTTCTAGTACCACCTCTTTATCAATTTTTAGCCCATCCAGTATCCAGACTCTGGCAGCCTCTTCCTTGGTAAAGACAGGCACAAAGTCCTCATTTAGTATCTCGGCCATCCCCTCTGCCTCATACAAATATACGAACATACGAACTAAGAGCAGGAGTAGGCCATTCGGCCCCTCGAGCCTGCTGTGCCATTTGATAAGATCATGGCTGATCTGATTGTGACCTCAACCCTACTTTCCCATCTCCCTACTATAACCTTTGACCCCCTTGTTAATCAGGAATCGATCTAACTCAGCCTTAAAAATATTCACTGACCCTGCCTCCACCGCTCTCTGGGGAAGGGAGTCCCACAGACCCACAACCCTCTGAGAGAAAAAGTTTCACATCATCTCAGTCTTAAATGGGAGACCCCTTATTTTTAAACAGTGGCCCCGAGTTCTAGTCACTCCCACAAGGGGAAACATCCTCTCAGCATCTATCCCTTCTCGTCTCCTCAGGATCTGATATGTTTCAATAAGATCATCTCTCATTCTTCTAAACTCCAATGTATACAGGCCCAACTTGTCCAACCTTTCCTCATAAGAAAACCCCCTCATCCCAGGAATCAGTCGAGTGAACCTTCTCTGAACTGCCTCCAAAGCAATTATGTCCTTTCTTAAATAAGGAGACCAAAACTGCACACAGTATTCTAGATGTGGTCTCACCAATGCCCTGAACAACTGGAGCAAAACATCTCGACTTTTATATTCCATTCCCCTTGCAATAAATAACAACATTCCATTTGCCTTCCTAATCACTTGCTGTACCTGCAAACTAACTTTTTGTGATTCATGTACTGGGACACCCAGATCCCTCTGTACCTCAGAGTTCTGCAATCTCTCTCCATTTAAATAACATACTGCTTTTCTATTCCTCCTGCCAAAGTGGACAAGTTCACATGAGTAGATCTTTTTGCTCCCTAATCGGCCCCACCCCTCCTCTTACTACCCGTTTACTATTTACAGCCTGTAGAAGACTTTTGGATTCCCTTTTATGTTGGTCGCCAGTCTATTCTCAGACTCTCTCTTTGCCCCTCTTATTTCCTTTTTCACTTCCCCTCTGAACTTTCTATATTCAGCCTGGTTCTCACTTGTATTATCAACCTGACATCTCTCATATGCCCCTTTTTTCTGCTTCATCTTACTCTCCATCTCATTCGTCATCCAGGGAGCTCTGGCTTTAGTTGCCCCTTTCCCCCTCGAGGGAATGTACCCAGACTGTACCCGATCCATCTCCTCCTTAAAGGCTGCCCAATGGAGGGTTGTAGGGATGGAGGAGGTTACAGAGATAGGGAGGGGTGTGGGGCTGGAGGAGGTTACAGAGATAGGGAGGGGTGTGGGGCTGGAGGAGGTTACAGAGATAGGGAGGGGTGTAGGGCTGGAGGGGGTTACAGAGATAGGGAGGGGTGTGGGGCTGGAGGAGGTTACAGAGATAGGGAGGGGTGTGGGGCTGGAGGAGGTTACAGAGATAGGGAGAGGTGTGGGGCTGGAGGGGGTTACAGAGATAGGGAGGGGTGTGGGGCTGGAGGGGGTTACAGAGATAGGGAGGGGTGTAGGGCTGGAGGGGGTTACAGAGATAGGGAGGGGTGTAGGGCTGGAGGGGGTTACAGAGATAGGGAGGGGTGTGGGGCTGGAGGAGGTTACAGAGATAAGGAGGGGTGTGGGGCTGGAGGGGGTTACAGAGATAGGGAGGGGTGTGGGGCTGGAGGGGGTTACAGAGATAGGGAGGGGTGTGGGGCTGGAGGGGGTTACAGAGATAGGGAGGGGTGTGGGGCTGGAGGGGGTTACAGAGATAGGGAGGGGTGTGGGGCTGGAGGGGGTTACAGAGATAGGGAAGGGCGAGGCCATGGAGGGATTCAAACATGAGGATGAGAATTTTAAAATCGAGGTGTTCCTGGACCGGGAGCCAGTGTGGGTCAGTGAGCTCAGGGGGTGATGGGTGAACGGGACTCGGGGTGAGTTCGGATACGGGGCAGAGTTTTGGACGAACGCAAGCTTACGGAGCGTGGGGGATGGGAGGCCGGCCAGGAGAGCACTGGAATAGTGGAGTCTTTTCTTTACCTGGTCTATCTGTGGTTCAGAGTTTCTCCAATTATGGAAATGTACCTGGGTATCAATCTAACATTTCCTAATCTTCATTATTCATCCTGAACTGCTTAAAATGAATAATGAAGATTCAGCTTTAATATATGTGTGTGTATAGCAGCATTATTTTTTGACACAAAGCCATCAATATAAATGTATTTTTCATTCGAATAAAAGCTATTAGTAATTTTGGTTCGGTGCTTTTCACATAAATTAAATGGTTTTCATGTCTTGCTAAAGTCAGGCACGTTTAATTATAACAAACACAACTGAGTGCTCATTTTACAAAAGGAAAGTGCTCTCTCTGAGCTGTAATTAAAAACAGAGAATGTTGGAAATATTCAGCGAGTGAGGCAGCGCCTGTGCAGAGAGAAACAGAGTTCACGTTTCAGGTCGATGACCCTTCGTCAGAACTGCAAGTTCAGAGTGAGGGAAAGAACAAACGGGAGAGTCTGTGATAGGGGGGAGGGAGGGAGTGATTAAATGACGAAAGGGATGATGGTGGGAGGCACGGAGGGAGGGAACGGGACAGGAGAAGAAACAAAAGATGGGTCTGGAGCAGCTGTAAATGGCAGCATCAGAACCATTACCAGCACCTGAAAAAATACTAGTATCAGTAATGGTGGCCATGAAACTACTGGATTGTCGTAAAAACCCATCTGGTTCACTGATGTCCTTTAGGGGATGAAACCTGCCGTCCTTACCCAGTCTGGGCCTATATGTGACTCCAGACCCACAGCAATGTGGTTGATTCTTAATCACCCTCTGAAATGGCCGAGCAAGACACTCAGTTGTAAAATCTCGCTAAAAGAAGTCATAATAAGAATAAAACCGGACGGACCACCCGGCATCGGACCACTAGGCACCGGACACGACAACGGCAAAACACCAAGCCCAGTCGACCCTGCAAGGTCCTCCTTACTAACATCTGGGGACTTGTGCCAAAATTGGGAGAGCTGTCCCACAGACTAGTCAAGCAACAGCCTGACATAGCCATACTCACAGAATCATACCTTTCAGCCAACGTCCCAGACTCTTCCATCACCATCCCTGGGTACGTCCTGAAATCTCATGGCACCAGGTCAAACATGGGCAAGGAAACCTCCTGCTGATTACCACCTACCGTCCTCCCTCAGCTGCTGAATCAGTCCTCCTCCATGTTGAGCACCACTTAGAGGAAGCACTGAGGGTAGCAAGGGCACAGAATGTACTCTGGGTGGGGGACTTCAATGTCCATCACCAAGAGTGGCTCGGTCGCACCACTACTGACTGAGCTGGCCGAGTCCTGAAGGACATAGCTGCCAGACTGGACCTGCGGCAGGTGGTGAGCGAACCAACACGAGGGAAAAACTTATTGACCTCGTCCTCACCAATCTACCTGTCGCAAATGCATCTGTCCATGACAGTATTGGTAGGAGTGACCACCGCACAGTCCTCGTGGAGATGAAGTCCCGTCTTCACACTGAGGACACCATCCAACGTGTTGTGTGGCACTACCACCGTGCTAAATGGGATAGATTCAGAACAGATCTAGCAGCTCAAAACCGGGCATCCATGAGGCGCTGTGGGCCATCAGCAGCAGCAGAATTGTATTCCAGCACAATCTGTAACCTCATGGCCCGGCATATTCCTCACTCTACCATTACCAACAAGCCAGGGGATTAACCCTGGTTCAATGAGGAGTGTAGAAGAGCATGCCAGGAGCAGCACCAGGCGTACCTAAAAATGAGGTGCCAACCTGGTGAAGCTACAACTCAGGACTACATGCATGCTAAACAGCGGAAGCAACATGTTATAAACAGAGCTAAGCGATTCCACAACCAACGGATCAGATCAAAGCTCTGCAGTCCTGCCACATCCAGTCGTGAATGGTGGTGGACAATTAAACAACTAACGGGAGGAGGAGGCTCTGTAAACATCCCCATCCTCAATGATGGCGGAGTCCAGCACGTGAGTGCAAAAGACAAGGCTGAAGCGTTTGCAACCATCTTCAGCCAGAAGTGCCGAGTGGATGATCCATCTCAGCCTCCTCCCGATATCCCCACCATCACAGAAGCCAGTCTTCAGCCAATTCGATTCACTCTACGTGATATCAAGAATCGGCTGAGTGCACTGGATACAGCAAAGGCTATGGGCCCTGAAAACATCCCAGCTGTAGTGCTGAAGACTTGTGCTCCAGAACTAGCTGCGCCTCCAGCCAAGCTGTTCCGGTACAGCTACAACACTGGCATCCACCCGACAATGTGGAAAATTGCCCAGGTATGTCCTGTCCACAAAAAGCAGGACAAATCCAATCCGGCCAATTACCGCCCCATCAGTCCACTCTCAATCATCAGCAAAGTGATGGAAGGTGTCGTCGACAGTGCTATCAAGCGGCACTTACTCACCAATAACCTGCTCACCGATGCTCAGTTTGGGTTCCGCCAGGACCACTCAGCTCCAGACCTCATTACAGCCTTGGTCCAAACATGGACAAAAGAGCTGAATTCCAGAGGTGAGGTGAGAGTGACTGCCCTTGACATCAAGGCAGCATTTGACCGAGTGTGGCACCAAGGAGCCCGAGTAAAATTGAAGTCAATGGGAATCAGGAGGAAAACTCTCCAGTGGCTGGAGTCATACCTAGCACAAAGGAAGATGGTAGTGGTTGTTGGAGGCCAATCATCTCAGCCCCAGGGCATTGCTGCAGGAGTTCCTCAGGGCAGTGTCTGAGGCCCAACCATCTTCAGCTGCTTCATCAATGACCTTCCCTCCATCATAAGGTCAGAAATGGGGATGTTCGCTGATGATTGAACAGTGTTCAGTTCCATTCGCAACCCCTCAAATAATGAAGCAGTCCGTGCCCGCATGCAGCAAGACCTGGACAACATCCAGGCTTGGGCTGATAAGTGGCAAGTAACATTCGTACCAGACAAGTGCCAGGCAATGACCATCTCCAGCAAGAGAGAGTCTAACCACCTCCCCCTGACATTCAACGGCATTACCATCGCCGAATCCCCCACCATCAACATCCTGGGGGTCACCATGACCAGAAACTTAACTGGACCAGCCATATAAATACTGTGGCTACAAGAGCAGGTCAGAGGCTGGGTATTCTGCGGCGAGTGACTCACCTCCTGACTCCCCAAAGCCTTTCCACCATCTACAAGGCACAAGTCAGGAGTGTGATGGAATACTCTCCACTTGCCTGGGTGAGTGCAGCTCCAACAACACTCAAGAAGCTCGACACCATCCAGGACAAAGCAGCCTGCTTGATTGGCACCCCATCCACCACCCTAAACATTCACTCCCTTCACCACCGGCGCACTGTGGCTGCAGTGTGTACCATCCACAGGATGCACTGCAGCAACTCGCCAAGGCTTCTTCGACAGCACCTCCCAAACCCGCGACCTCTACCACCTGGAAGGACACGAGCAGCAGGCGCATGGGAACAACACCACCTGCACGTTCCCCTCCAAGTCACACACCATCCCGACTTGGAAATATATCGGCCGTTCCTTCATCGTCGCTGGGTCAAAATCCTGGAACTCCCTTCCTAACAGCACTGTGGGAGAACCGTCACCACACGGACTGCAGCGGTTCAAGAAGGCGGCTCACCACCACCTTCTCAAGGGGCAATTAGGGATGGGCAATAAATGCCGGCCTCGCCAGCGACATCCACATCCCATGAACGAATAAAAAAAAAACTTGATGTCCAAAAAAATGGGAGCAGTGGTTCTGATCTGAAGTTATTGAAATCAGCGTTGAGTCTCAAAGTTTGTGAAGTGTCGAATCGAAAGATGAGGAGCTGCTCCTCGAACTCTGAGTATTTCCAGCATTTTCTTTTTTTATTTCAGATTTCCAGCATCTGCAGTATTTTGCTTTTGTCCCAGCTGTAATTGATCTGCTGCAAAATTAATTACTTTTTATTGTAATTTTTTATATAATTCATGTATTTTGTCTCATCTCAGCTCCAGCCATCCAGCAGATTTCAGCGGTCAAATAATCCAGGCCAACACTCCCAGTGCAGCACTGAGGGAGTGCCGCACTGTCGGAGGGTCAGTACTGAGGGAGTGCCGCACTGTCGGAGGGTCAGTACTGAGGGAGTGCCGCACTGTCGGAGGGTCAGTACTGAGGGAGTGCCGCACTGTCGGAGGGTCAGTACTGAGGGAGCGCCGCACTGTCGGAGGGTCAGTACTGAGGGAGCGCCGCACTGTCGGAGGGTCAGTACTGAGGGAGCGCCGCACTGTCGGAGGGTCAGTACTGAGGGAGCGCCGCACTGTCGGAGGGTCAGTACTGAGGGAGCGCTGCACTGTCAGAGGGTCAGTACTGAGGGAGCGCCGCACTGTCGGAGGGTCAATAGTGAGGGAGCGCCGCACTGTCGGAGGGTCAATATTGAGGGAGCGCTGCACTGTCGGAGGGTCAGTACTGAGGGAGCGCCGCACTGTCGGAGGGTCAATAGTGAGGGAGCGCCGCACTGTCGGAGGGTCAATATTGAGGGAGCGCTGCACTGTCGGAGGGTCAGTTCTGAGGGAGCGCTGCACTGTCGGAGGGTCAGTACTGAGGGAGCGCTGCACTGTCGGAGGGTCAGTTCTGAGGGAGTGCCGCACTGTCGGAGGGTCAGTACTGAGGGAGCGCCGCACTGTCGGAGGGTCAGTACTGAGGGAGTGCCGCACTGTCGGAGGGTCAGTACTGAGGGAGTGATGAATTGTCAGTACTTCCCATTGAGGTAAGGCAGAAGCAGTTTCTTAACTGTTTGCTGGATTAATGGTGGGTAAACTCCATCACACTGCACGCGTCCACCGTTGTATCACAGCCTTGATGAATTCTGATGACCTTCCAATGAACCCATGTGGTCTTGTATTTACTGCTTCCGATCTTGCTAATTCTGCTGAAATTACTTGCTGCATAATAAACCCAAGTGATTCTCACTGCAGGTATCGAACGAACCGGCCTGTCATTCACAAGATCATATTTCTGACCTTCTTTTAATTACAAAAAAAGTGCATGATCTGATTTACAGTCTGCTGTTACCTGCCCCGGCACTGAATAAGCTGCTGAGAGATGAAGAGACAAGGATGGTCCTGGAGCTGGAATCTGTTCAGGCCGTCCCGGGAATATTCAACCAGTTCAACTTTAAATTGCATTTTCAAAACTAATTCAAAGCTTTCTCCACCAGAGAATATCAGGCAATAAAAAACTATCAGGAGAGATTGATCAGACTGGGACTATCAGGAGAGATTGATCAGACTGGGACTATCAGGAGAGATTGATCAGACTGGGACTATCAGGAGAGATTGATCAGACTGGGACTATCAGGAGAGATTGATCAGACTGGGACTATCAGGAGGGATTGATCAGACTGGGACTATCAGGAGGGATTGATCAGACTGGGACTATCAGGAGAGATTGATCAGGCTGGGACTATCAGGAGGGATTGATCAGACTGGGACTATCAGGAGAGATTGATCAGACTGGGACTATCAGGAGAGATTGATCAGACTGGGACTATCAGGAGAGATTGATCAGACTGGGACCATCAGGAGAGATAGATCAGACTGGGACTATCAGGAGAGATTGATCAGACTGGGACTATCAGGAGAGATTGATCAGACTGGGACTATCAGGAGAGATTGATCAGACTGGGACTATCAGGAGGGATTGATCAGACTGGGACTATCAGGAGAGATTGATCAGACTGGGACTATCAGGAGAGATTGATCAGAATGGGACTATCAGGAGAGATTGATCAGACTGGGACTATCAGGAGAGATTGATCAGGCTGGGACTATCAGGAGAGATTGATCAGACTGGGACTATCAGGAGAGATTGATCAGGCTGGGACTATCAGGAGAGATTGATCAGACTGGGACTATCAGGAGAGATTGATCAGACTGGGACTATCAGGAGAGATTGATCAGACTGGGACTATCAGGAGAGATTGATCAGACTGGGACTATCAGGAGAGATTGATCAGACTGGGACTATCAGGAGAGATTGATCAGACTGGGACTATCAGGAGAGATTGATCAGACTGGGACTATCAGGAGAGATTGATCAGACTGGGACTATCAGGAGGGATTGATCAGACTGGGACTATCAGGAGAGATTGATCAGACTGGGACTATCAGGAGAGATTGATCAGAATGGGACTATCAGGAGAGATTGATCAGACTGGGACTATCAGGAGAGATTGATCAGGCTGGGACTATCAGGAGAGATTGATCAGACTGGGACTATCAGGAGAGATTGATCAGACTGGGACTATCAGGAGAGATTGATCAGGCTGGGACTATCAGGAGAGATTGATCAGACTGGGACTATCAGGAGAGATTGATCAGACTGGGACTATCAGGAGAGATTGATCAGACTGGGACTATCAGGAGAGATTGATCAGACTGGGACTATCAGGAGAGATTGATCAGGCTGGGACTATCAGGAGAGATTGATCAGACTGGGACTATCAGGAGAGATTGATCAGACTGGGACTATCAGGAGAGATTGATCAGACTGGGACTATCAGGAGAGATTGATCAGACTGGGACTATCAGGAGAGATTGATCAGACTGGGACTATCAGGAGAGATTGATCAGACTGGGACTATCAGGAGAGATTGATCAGACTGGGACTATCAGGAGAGATTGATCAGGCTGGGACTATCAGGAGAGATTGATCAGACTGGGACTATCAGGAGAGATTGATCAGGCTGGGACTATCAGGAGAGATTGATCAGACTGGGACTATCAGGAGAGATTGATCAGACTGGGACTATCAGGAGAGATTGATCAGGCTGGGACTATCAGGAGAGATTGATCAGACTGGGACTATCAGGAGAGATTGATCAGACTGGGACTATCAGGAGGGATTGATCAGACTGGGACTATCAGGAGAGATTGATCAGACTGGGACTATCAGGAGAGATTGATCAGACTGGGACTATCAGGGGAGATTGATCAGACTGGGACTATCAGGAGAGATTGATCAGGCTGGGACTATCAGGAGAGATTGATCAGACTGGGACTATCAGGAGGGATTGATCAGACTGGGACTATCAGGAGAGATTGATCAGACTGGGACTATCAGGAGAGATTGATCAGACTGGGACTATCAGGAGAGATTGATCAGACTGGGACTATCAGGAGAGATTGATCAGGCTGGGACTCTTCTCTCTAGAAAAGTGAAGACTGAGGGGTGAGATGAAGGAGGGAGGGAGGAGGCTCGTGTGGAGAATAAACACCAGCATGGACCTGTTGGGCCAAATGGCCTGTTTCTGTGCTGTACGTTCTCTGTATTTTGTGGTGATTAGATTTCCTTCGTGGGGTCCCTGCGTTGATATCCCTGCCGAGTATTTATCTTGATGAAGATTCAAGGCCTGTTGTGATTGAGCTCGGCGGTAAGATTAGATTCGTATTGCTTCAGTGAGGGAACACGATGGGCCGAATAGCCTCCTTCTGTCCTCTCAACCTGAATGGTGGCCGATTGAACACCAGGTTCAGAGGTCAGATTCTGCCTCTTTCTGTCACTCACACTCCAGGCTTTCTCAATCATAAGCAGTCAAACCCAAGAGAGGAAATGTGATCAATATTCCAGTTAATGCAGATTTATAAATACAAGTGGCTTTTCCAAGATGTTTTATAAAATTATAGATTCTTCCAGCACAGGAGGAGGCCATTCGACCCATCGTGCCTGTGCCGGCTCTTTGAAAGATCTATCCAATTAGTCCCACTCCCCCGCTCTTTCCCCAGAACCCTGTAAATTTTTCCCCTTCGAGTATTTCTCCGATTCCCTTTTGAAAGTTATTATTGAATCTGCTTCCACCGCCCTTTCAGGCAGCACATTCCAGATCAGAACAACTCGCTGTAAAAAACATTCTCCTCATCTCCCCCTCTGGTTCTTTTGCCAATCACCTTAAATCTGTGTCCTCTGGTCACCGACCCTCCTGCCACTGGAAACAATTTCTCCTTATTTACTCTATCAAAGCCCTCCATGATTTTGAACACCTCGATTAAATCTCCCCTTAACCTTCTCTGCTCTGAGGAGAACAATCCCAGCTTCTCCAGTCTCTCCCCATAACTGAAGTCCCTCATCCCTGGTCCCATTCCAGTACATCACTTGCAGAAAAGAAAATTACAGGCATTGTTGCACATTGTCCTCGACCTCAAGGGGAGCACTGAAGGAGTCACAGGGAATTGGTGAGATGGGTTACAAGTTTTCCTGTATTTCCTGATATATCAGGACATTTTGTCCTGTCGCCGTACATTAATATAAAGACACTCTCTGTCCCTCTCGGTAGCTGAATCTGACCTTCAGAAAGGCGTAATATAAATTCATAGAACTACATGGGATTTACCGGACAGAAACAGGCCATTCGGCCCCACTGGTCTATCCCGGTGTTTATGCTCCACACGAGCCTCCTCCCTCCCCTCTCCATCTCACCCTATCACCATATCCTTCTATTCCTTTCTCCCTCATGTGTTTATCGAGCTTCCCCTTAAATGAATCTACACTATTCCCCTCAACTACTCCTTGTGGGAGCGAGTTCCACATTCTCACCACTCTCTGGGTAAAGAAGTTTCTCATGAATTCCCGATTGGATTTATTAGTGACTCTCTTATATTAATGGCCCCAAGTTCTGGTCTCCCCACAAGTGGAAACATTTTCTCTACGTCTCCCCTATCGAACCCCTGTCATAATCTTAAAGACCTCGATCAGGTCACCCCTCAGTCTTCCCTTTTCTAGAGAAAAGAGCCCCAGCCTGTTCACTCTCTCCTGATAGTTATAAACCTCTCAGTTCTGGTTATCGTCCTTGTGAATCTTTCTTGTACCTTCTCCAGTGCCTCGATATCCTTCCCCCAGTTCTGTCTACTCCCAGTCAGTGATCCCAGGGGATCAGGAGCCGGGTTTTAACATTCACAGTTGAAAGTGGTGAATGTTGAAAACTTAATAACCAGTCTGAAAGTCAACCCCTTCAGCTCAGCCGTCAGATCTTTTCCTCTTCTCCGTCTGGTGTTCTGCCTCCCACACACATCCTCCACACTTCAAATATTCAATCAGCGTCTTCAAAATTCCAAAGATACATGACACATTTAATAATATCTATTTGTCCTGTCATCTGGTTTCTCTTCCTCAGCTGTTTGATCAGAGAGATCTCAGAGCTGAACCTGCAGTCAGATCTGAGCAACATTCACACACTCACCAGTGACCGATCACTCTGTGAAGGACGGAAAGCATTGAAGGCAGAATCAGCACAGAGTGTTCAGAGGGACCTTCGTGTATCCTGTCTCCAGACTGTAATCTTCACCACAAGGGTGTCACTAACCTTCTCAGAGCTTTGTCAAATCCTCACTGTAGAGTCAAGTTAGTTTATTTATTGGACGGGAGCAAGTAATTTGAAGGCTGTGCCTTTGTTACATCGAATGGACAGCACAGAAACAGGCCATTCGGCCCCACTGGTCTATCCCGGTGTTTATTCTCCACACGAGCCTCCTCCCTCCCCTCTCCATCTCACCCTATCACCATATCCTTCTATTCCTTTCTCCCTCATGTGTTTATCGAGCTTCCCCTTAAATCCATCTCCACTATTCACCTCAACCTCTCCTTGTGGGAGTGAGTTCCACATTCTCACCACTCTCTGGGTGAAGAAGTTTCTCCTGAATTCCCGATTGGATTTATTAGTGACTCTCTTATATTTATGGCCCCGAGTTCTGGTCTCCCCACAAGTGTAAACATCTTCTCTACGTCTCTTCTTCTCACAGCCTCCCTCCCCATTGCACACCAGTCTCCCTCCCCATTGTATACCAGCCTCCCTCCCCATTGTATACCAGCCTCCCTCCCCATTGTACACCAGCCTCCCTCCCCATTGTACACCAGCCTCCCTCCCCATTGTACACCAGCCTCCCTCCCCATTGTATACCAGCCTCCCTCCCCATTGTACACCAGCCCCCCTCCCCATTGTATACCAGCCTCCCTCCCCATTGTACACCAGCCTCCCTCCCCATTGTATACCAGCCTCCCTCCCCATTGTACACCAGCCTCCCTCCCCATTGTACACCAGCCCCCCTCCCCATTGTATACCAGCCTCCCTCCCCATTGTACACCAGCCTCCCTCCCCATTGTACACCAGCCTCCCTCCCCATTGTATACCAGCCTCCCTCCCCATTGTATACCCACCTCCCTCCCCATTGTACACCAGCCTCCCTCCCCATTGTATACCAGCCTCCCTCCCCATTGTATACCAGTCTCCCTCCCCATTGTACACCAGCCCCCCTCCCCATTGTACACCAGCCCCCCTCCCCATTGTACACCAGTCTCCCTCCCCATTGTACACCAGCCTCCCTCCCCATTGTACACCAGCCTCCCTCCCCATTGTACACCAGCCCCCCTCCCCATTGTATACCAGTCTCCCTCCCCATTGTATACCAGCCTCCCTCCCCATTGTATACCCACCTCCCTCCCCATTGTATACCAGCCTCCCTCCCCATTGTACACCAGCCTCCCTCCCCATTGTATACCAGCCTCCCTCCCCATTGTATACCAGTCTCCCTCCCCATTGTATACCAGCCTCCCTCCCCATTGTATACCCACCTCCCTCCCCATTGTATACCAGTCTCCCTCCCCATTGTACACCAGCCTCCCTCCCCATTGTACACCAGCCTCCCTCCCCATTGTACACCAGCCTCCCTCCCCATTGTAGACCAGCCTCCCTCCCCATTGTACACCAGCCTCCCTCCCCATTGTATACCAGCCTCCCTCCCCATTGTACACCAGCCCCCCTCCCCATTGTATACCAGCCTCCCTCCCCATTGTATACCCACCTCCCTCCCCATTGTACACCAGCCTCCCTCCCCATTGTACACCAGCCTCCCTCCCCATTGTATACCAGCCTCCCTCCCCATTGTATACCAGTCTCCCTCCCCATTGTACACCAGCCTCCCTCCCCATTGTATACCCACCTCCCTCCCCATTGTATACCAGCCTCCCTCCCCATTGTATACCAGCCCCCCTCCCCATTGTATACCAGCCTCCCTCCCCATTGTATACCAGCCTCCCTCCCCATTGTATACCAGCCCCCCTCCCCATTGTATACCAGCCTCCCTCCCCATTGTATACCAGCCTCCCTCCCCATTGTACACCAGTCTCCCTCCCCATTGTATACCAGCCTCCCTCCCCATTGTATACCAGCCTCCCTCCCCATTGTATACCAGCCCCCCTCCCCATTGTACACCAGCCTCCCTCCCCATTGTATACCCACCTCCCTCCCCATTGTATACCAGTCTCCCTCCCCATTGTATACCAGCCTCCCTCCCCATTGTATACCAGTCTCCCTCCCCATTGTATACCCACCTCCCTCCCCATTGGACACCAGCCCCCCTCCCCATTGTATACCAGCCTCCCTCCCCATTGTATACCAGCCCCCCTCCCCATTGTATACCAGCCCCCCTCCCCATTGTATACCAGCCTCCCTCCCCATTGTATACCAGCCTCCCTCCCCATTGTACACCAGTCTCCCTCCCCATTGTATACCAGCCTCCCTCCCCATTGTATACCAGCCCCCCTCCCCATTGTATACCAGCCTCCCTCCCCATTGTATACCAGCCTCCCTCCCCATTGTATACCAGCCTCCCTCCCCATTGTATACCAGCCTCCCTCCCCATTGTATACCAGCCTCCCTCCCCATTGTATACCAGCCTCCCTCCCCATTGCATACCAGCCTCCCTCCCCATTGTATACCCACCTCCCTCCCCATTGTACACCAGCCTCCCTCCCCATTGTACACCAGCCCCCCTCCCCATTGTATTCCAGCCTCCCTCCCCATTGTACACCAGCCCCCCTCCCCATTGTACACCAGTCCCCCTCCCCATTGTATACCAGCCTCCCTCCCCATTGTATTCCAGCCTCCCTCCCCAATGTATACCCACCTCCCTCCCCATTGTATACCCACCTCCCTCCCCATTGTATACCAGCCCCCCTCCCCATTGTATACCAGCCTCCCTCCCCATTGTATACCCACCTCCCTCCCCATTGTATACCAGCCTCCCTCCCCAATGTATACCCACCTCCCTCCCCATTGTATACCAGCCTCCCTCCCCATTGTATACCCACCTCCCTCCCCATTGTATACCAGCCTCCCTCCCCATTGTACACCAGCCTCCCTCCCCATTGTATACCCACCTCCCTCCCCATTGTATACCCACCTCCCTCCCCATTGTATACCAGCCTCCCTCCCCATTGTACACCAGCCTCCCTCCCCATTGTATACCCACCTCCCTCCCCATTGTACACCAGCCTCCCTCCCCATTGTACACCAGCCTCCCTCCCCATTGTACACCAGCCTCCCTCCCCATTGTATACCCACCTCCCTCCCCATTGTACACCAGCCTCCCTCCCCATTGTACACCAACCTCCCTCCCCATTGTATACCAGCCTCCCTCCCCATTGTATACCAGCCTCCCTCCCCATTGTATACCAGCCTCCCTCCCCATTGTATACCCACCTCCCTCCCCATTGTATACCAGCCTCCCTCCCCAATGTATACCCACCTCCCTCCCCATTGTATACCAGCCTCCCTCCCCAATGTATACCCACCTCCCTCCCCATTGTATACCAGCCTCCCTCCCCATTGTACACCAGTAACCCTCCCCATTGTATACCCACCTCCCTCCCCATTGTATTCCAGTCTCCCTCCCCATTGTATACCAGCCTCCCTCCCCAATGTATACCCACCTCCCTCCCCATTGTATACCAGCCTCCCTCCCCAATGTATACCCACCTCCCTCCCCATTGTATACCAGCCTCCCTCCCCATTGTACACCAGCCTCCCTCCCCATTGTATACCAGCCTCCCTCCCCATTGTATACCAGCCTCCCTCCCCATTGTATACCAGCCTCCCTCCCCATTGTGCACCCACCTCCCGCCCCATTGTACACCAGCCTCCCTCCCCATTGTACACCAGCCTCCCTCCCCATTTTATACCCACCTCCCTCCCCATTGTACACCAGTCTCCCTCCCCATTGTACACCAGCCCCCCTCCCCATTGTACACCAGCCTCCCTCGCCATTGTATACCCACCTCCCTCCCCATTGTACACCAGTCTCCCTCCCCATTGTACACCAGCCTCCCTCCCCATTGTACACCAGCCTCCCTCCCCATTGTATACCCACCTCCCTCCCCATTGTATACCAGCCTCCCTCCCCATTGTATACCCACCTCCCTCCCCATTGTACACCAGCCTCCCTCCCCATTGTACACCAGCCTCCCTCCCCATTGTATACCAGCCTCCCTCCCCATTGTATACCCACCTCCCTCCCCATTGTACACCAGCCTCCCTCCCCATTGTATACCAGCCTCCCTCCCCATTGTATACCAGCCTCCCTCCCCATTGTATACCCACCTCCCTCCCCATTGTATACCAGCCTCCCTCCCCATTGTATACCCACCTCCCTCCCCATTGTATACCAGCCTCCCTCCCCATTGTATACCAGCCTCCCTCCCCATTGTACACCAGCCTCCCTCCCCATTGTACACCAGCCTCCCTCCCCATTGTATACCAGCCTCCCTCCCCATTGTATACCAGCCTCCCTCCCCATTGTATACCAGCCTCCCTCCCCATTGTACACCAGCCTCCCTCCCCATTGTACACCAGCCTCCCTCCCCATTGTATACCCACCTCCCTCCCCATGGTATACCAGCCTCCCTCCCCATTGTATACCAGCCTCCCTCCCCATTGTACACCAGCCTCCCTCCCCATTGTACACCAGCCTCCCTCCCCATTGTATACCAGCCTCCCTCCCCATTGTATACCAGCCTCCCTCCCCATTGTATACCAGCCTCCCTCCCCATTGTATACCCACCTCCCTCCCCATTGTATACCAGCCTCCCTCCCCAATGTATACCCACCTACCTCCCCATTGTATACCAGCCTCCCTCCCCAATGTATACCCACCTCCCTCCCCATTGTATACCAGCCTCCCTCCCCATTGTACACCAGTAACCCTCCCCATTGTATACCCACCTCCCTCCCCATTGTATTCCAGTCTCCCTCCCCATTGTATACCAGCCTCCCTCCCCATTGTATACCAGCCTCCCTCCCCATTGTACACCAGCCTCCCTCCCCATTGTACACCAGCCTCCCTCCCCATTGTATACCCACCTCCCTCCCCATTGTACACCAGCCTCCCTCCCCATTGTACACCAGCCTCCCTCCCCATTGTATACCAGCCCCCCTCCCCATTGTACACCAGCCTCCCTCCCCATTGTATACCCACCTCCCTCCCCATTGTACACCAGTCTCCCTCCCCATTGTACACCAGCCTCCCTCCCCATTGTACACCAGCCTCCCTCCCCATTGTATACCAGCCTCCCTCCCCATTGTATACCCACCTCCCTCCCCATTGTACACCAGCCTCCCTCCCCATTGTACACCAGCCTCCCTCCCCATTGTATACCAGCCTCCCTCGCCATTGTATACCCACCTCCCTCCCCATTGTACACCAGCCTCCCTCCCCATTTTATACCAGCCTCCCTCCCCATTGTACACCAGCCTCCCTCCCCATTGTATACCAGCCTCCCTCCCCATTGTACACCAGTCTCCCTCCCCATTGTATACCAGCCTCCCTCCCCATTGTACACCAGCCTCCCTCCCCATTGTATACCAGCCTCCCTCCCCATTGTATACCCACCTCCCTCCCCATTGTACACCAGTCTCCCTCCCCATTGTACACCAGCCTCCCTCCCCATTGTATACCCACCTCCCTCCCCATTGTATACCCACCTCCCTCCCCATTGTATACCAGCCTCCCTCCCCATTGTACACCAGCCTCCCTCCCCATTGTATACCAGTCTCCCTCCCCATTGTATACCAGCCTCCCTCCCCATTGTACACCAGCCTCCCTCCCCATTGTACACCAGCCTCCCTCCCCATTGTATACCCACCTCCCTCCCCATTGTACACCAGCCTCCCTCCCCATTGTATACCAGCCTCCCTCCCCATTGTATACCAGCCTCCCTCCCCATTGTATACCCACCTCCCTCCCCATTGTATACCAGCCTCCCTCCCCATTGTACACCAGCCTCCCTCCCCATTGTATACCAGCCTCCCTCCCCATTGTATACCAGCCTCCCTCCCCATTGTATACCCACCTCCCTCCCCATTGTATACCCACCTCCCTCCCCATTGTATACCAGCCTCCCTCCCCATTGTATACCCACCTCCCTCCCCATTGTATACCAGCCTCCCTCCCCATTGTACACCAGCCTCCCTCCCCATTGTATACCAGCCTCCCTCCCCATTGTATACCACCTCCCTCCCCATTGTATACCAGTCTCCCTCCCCATTGTACATCAGCCTCCCTCCCCATTGTACACCAGCCTCCCTCCCCATTGTACACCAGCCTCCCTCCCCATTGTATACCCACCTCCCTCCCCATTGTATACCAGTCTCCCTCCCCATTGTATACCAGCCTCCCTCCCCATTGTATACCCACCTCCCTCCCCATTGTATACCAGCCTCCCTCCCCATTGTACACCAGCCCCCCTCCCCATTGTATACCAGCCTCCCTCCCCATTGTACACCAGCCTCCCTCCCCATTGTATACCCACCTCCCTCCCCATTGTATACCAGCCTCCCTCCCCATTGTACACCAGCCCCCCTCCCCATTGTATACCAGCCTCCCTCCCCATTGTATACCAGCCTCCCTCCACATTGTACACCAGCCTCCCTCCCCATTGTATACCAGCCTCCCTCCCCATTGTATACCAGCCTCCCTCCCCATTGTATACCAGCCTCCCTCCCCATTGTATACCAGCCTCCCTCCACATTGTACACCAGCCTCCCTCCCCATTGTACACCAGCCTCCCTCCCCATTGTATACCAGCCTCCCTCCCCATTGTATACCAGCCTCCCTCCACATTGTACACCAGCCTCCCTCCCCATTGTATACCCACCTCCCTCCCCATTGTATACCAGTCTCCCTCCCCATTGTATACCAGCCTCCCTCCCCATTGTATACCCACCTCCCTCCCCATTGTATACCAGCCCCCCTCCCCATTGTACACCAGTCTCCCTCCCCATTGTACACCAGTCTCCCTCCCCATTGTATACCAGTCTCCCTCCCCAATGTATACCCACCTCCCTCCCCATTGTATACCAGTCTCCCTCCCCATTGTATACCAGCCTCCCTCCCCATTGTACACCAGTCTCCCTCCCCATTGTATACCAGCCTCCCTCCCCATTGTACACCAGCCTCCCTCCCCATTGTACACCAGTCTCCCTCCCCATTGTATACCAGCCTCCCTCCCCATTGTATACCAGCCTCCCTCCCCATTGTACACCAGCCTCCCTCCCCATTGTACACCAGTAACCCTCCCCATTGTACACCAGCCTCCCTCCCCATTGTATACCAGTCTCCCTCCCCATTGTATACCAGCCCCCCTCCCCATTGTATACCAGCCTCCCTCCCCATTGTACACCAGCCTCCCTCCCCATTCTACACCAGCCTCCCTCCCCATTGTACACCAGTAACCCTCCCCATTGTACACCAGCCTCCCTCCCCATTGTATACCAGTCTCCCTCCCCATTGTATACCAGCCCCCCTCCCCATTGTATACCAGCCCCCCTCCCCATTGTATACCAGCCTCCCTCCCCATTGTACACCAGCCTCCCTCCCCATTGTATATCAGCCTCCCTCCCCATTGTACACCAGCCTCCCTCCCCATTGTATACCAGCCTCCCTCCCCATTGTACACCAGCCTCCCTCCCCATTGTATACCAGCCCCCCTCCCCATTGTACACCAGCCTCCCTCCCCATTGTATACCAGCCTCCCTCCCCATTGTATACCCACCTCCCTCCCCATTGTATACCAGTCTCCCTCCCCATTGTATACCCACCTCCCTCCCCATTGTATACCCACCTCCCTCCCCATTGTACACCAGCCTCCCTCCCCATTGTATACCAGCCTCCCTCCCCATTGTATACCAGCCTCCCTCCCCATTGTATACCAGTCTCCCTCCCCATTGTATACCCACCTCCCTCCCCATTGTATACCCACCTCCCTCCCCATTGTATACCAGTCTCCCTCCCCATTGTATACCCACCTCCCTCCCCATTGTATACCCACCTCCCTCCCCATTGTATACCCACCTCCCTCCCCATTGTACACCAGCCTCCCTCCCCATTGTACACCAGCCTCCCTCCCCATTGTATACCAGCCTCCCTCCCCATTGTATACCAGTCTCCCTCCCCATTGTATACCCACCTCCCTCCCCATTGTATACCAGCCTCCCTCCCCATTGTATACCAGCCTCCCTCCCCATTGTATACCAGCCCCCCTCCCCATTGTACACCAGCCTCCCTCCCCATTGTATACCAGCCTCCCTCCCCATTGTATACCAGCCTCCCTCCCCATTGTATACCAGCCCCCCTCCCCATTGTATACCAGCCCCCCTCCCCATTGTATACCAGCCTCCCTCCCCATTGTATACCAGCCTCCCTCCCCATTGTATACCAGCCTCCCTCCCCATTGTATACCCACCTCCCTCCCCATTGTATACCAGTCTCCCTCCCCATTGTATACCAGCCTCTCTCCCCATTGTATACCAGCCTCCCTCCCCATTGTATACCAGCCCCCCTCCCCATTGTATACCAGCCTCCCTCCCCATTGTATACCAGTCTCCCTCCCCATTGTACACCAGCCTCCCTCCCCATTGTATACCCACCTCCCTCCCCATTGTATACCCACCTCCCTCCCCATTGTATACCAGTCTCCCTCCCCATTGTATACCCACCTCCCTCCCCATTGTATACCCACCTCCCTCCCCATTGTACACCAGTCTCCCTCCCCATTGTACACCAGTCTCCCTCCCCATTGTGCACCAGTCTCCCTCCCCATTGTATACCCACCTCCCTCCCCATTGTATACCCACCTCCCTCCCCATTGTATACCAGTCTCCCTCCCCATTGTATACCCACCTCCCTCCCCATTGTATTCCAGCCTCCCTCCCCATTGTATACCAGTCTCCCTCCCCATTGTATACCAGCCTCCCTTTGAGATAATATCAAACACCCATCAGCTTTGTTTGATTGATTTCTGCACGTGTCCACTGGTTTTCTATGATTGCTTTACTTGGAAGCCAAATCTCTTTGCTCCTCTACAGTCCCTAGTTTCTCACCATTTGGAAAATACTCTGATTTGTCTTTCTTGCATCCAAAGTGGATGATTGAGGCTGACACCTCATTCTAGTAAATCTCCTCTGCACCCTCTCTAAGGCCTTGACATTATTCCTAAAGTGTGGGCCCGGAATTGGCCACAATGCTCCAGCTGGTGGAATATTGGCCTTGGAGGGAGTGCAGCGTAGGTTTACCAGAATGATACTGGGACTTCAAGGGTTAAATTATGAGGAGAGATTACACAAACTCGGGTTGTATTCCCTGGAATTTAGAAGATTAAGAGGTGATTTGAACAAAGTTTTCAAGGGGAACGGATAGGGTGGATAGAGAGAAACTATTTCCGCTGGTTGGAGAGTCCAGGACAAGGGGACACAGCATGAAAATTAGAGCCAGGACTTTCGGGAGTGAAATTAGGAAACGCTTGTACACACAAAGGGTGGGAGAAGTTTGGAACTCTCTTCTGCAAATGGCAATTGATGCTAGCTCAATGTGAGGTTATTAATTTTGGTAGGAAGAATAGAAAAACAGAATATTATTTAAATGGTGAAACTATTAAATGTTGGTGTTCAGAGAGATTTGGGTGTCCTCGTACAAGAAACACAAAAAGTTAGTATGCAGGTACAGCAAGCAATTAGGAAAGCAAACGGCATGTGGGCCTTTATTGCAAGGGGGCCTCTGACAGTGCAGCGCTCCCTCAGTACTGACCCTCCGACAGTGCAGCGCTCCCTCAGTACTGACCCTCCGACAGTGCGGCACTCCCTCAGTACTGACCCTCCAACAGTGCGGCACTCCCTCAGTACTGACCCTCCAACAGTGAGCGCTCCCTCAGTACTGACCCTCCGACAGTGCAGCACTCCCTCAGTACTGCCCCTCCGACAGTGCAGCGCTCCCTCAGTACTGACCCTCCGACAGTGCAGCGCTCCCTCAGTACTGACCCTCCGACAGTGCAGCGCTCCCTCAGTACTGACCCTCCGACAGTGTGGCACTCCCTCAGTACTGACCCTCCGACAGTGCAGCACTCCCTCAGTACTGACCCTCCGACAGTGCGGCACTCCCTCAGTACTGACCCTCCGACAGTGCAGCGCTCCCTCAGTACTGACCCTCCGACAGTGCAGCACTCCCTCAGTACTGACCCTCCAACACTGTCAGTCGTACAAGAGTAAGGGAGTCTTTCTACAGTTGTCCAGGGCTTTGGTGAGACCTCACCTGGAATACTGTGTACAGTTTTGGTTTCCTTACCTAAGGAAGGATATACTTGCCTTAGAGACTGTGCAAGAATGTTCATTAGATTGATTCCTGGGTTGAGAGCTTTGCCCTATGAGGAGAGATTGAGTGGAATGGGCCTATACTCTCTGGAGTTCAGATGTATGAGAGGTGATCTCAAAGAATCGTAGAATCATAGAAAGATTACAACGTGGAAGGAGGCCATTCGCCCCATCAAGTCCGTGCCGGCTCTCTGCAAGAGCAATCCAGCTAGTCCCACTCCCCCGCCCTTTCCCCATAACCCTGCAATTTTTTTTCCTTTCAAGTATTGATCCAGTTCCCTTTTGAAGGCCATGATTGAATCTGCCTCCACCACCCCCTCGGGCAGTGCATTCCAGATCAGAACCACTCGCTGTGTAAAAAAGTTTTTCCTCATGTCACCTTTGGTTCTTTTGCCAATCACCTTAAATCTGTGTCCTCTGGTTCTTGACCCTTCCACCAATGGGAACAGTTTCTCTCTATCTACTCTGTCTGGACCCTTCATGATTTTGAACACCTCGATCAAATCTCCTCGCAACCGTCTCTGTTCCAAGGAGAACAACCCCAGCTTCTCCAGTCTATCCACGTAACTGAAGTCCCTCATCCCTGGAATCATTCTAGAAAATCTCTTCTGCACCCTCTCTAAGGCCTTCACATCTTTCCTAAAGTGCGGTGCCCAGAACTGGACACAATACTCCAGTTGTGGCCGAACCAGTGTTTTATAAAGGTTCATCATGATTTCCTTGCTTTTGTACTCTATACCTCTATTTATAAAGCCCAGGACCCCGTATGTTTTTTTAATCACTTTCTCAACCTGCCCTGCCACCTTCAATGATTTGTGCACATATACCCCCAGGTCTCTCTGTTCCTGTTCCCCTTTTAGAATTGTGCCCTCTAGTTTATATTGCCTCTCCTCGTTCTTCCTACCAAAATGTATAATTTCGCATTTTTCTGCATTAAATTTCATCTGCCACGTGTCCGCCCATTCCACCAGCCTGTCTATATCCTCTTGAAGTCTATCACTATCCTCCTCACTGTTTACTACACTTCCAAGTTTTGTGTCATCTGCAAATTTTGAAATTGTGCCCTGTACACCCAAGTCCAAGTCATTAATATATATCAAGAAAAGCAGTGGTCCCAGCACCGACCCCTGGGGAACACCACTGTTCACCTCCCTCCAGTCTGAAAAACAACCGTTCACCACTACTCTCTGTTTCCTGTCACTGAGCCAATTCTGTATCCATGTTGCTACTGCCCCCTTTATTCCATGGGCTGCAATCTTGATGATAAGCCTGCCGTGTGGCACTTTATCAAACACCTTTTGAAAGTCCATATACACCACATCAACCGCATTGCCCTCATCGACCCTCTCTGTTACCTCATCAAAAAACTCTATCAGGTTAGTTAAACACGATTTGCCTTCAACAAATCCGTGCTGGCTTTCCCCAATCAATCCTCACTCGTCCAAGTGACTGTTAATTCTGTCCCGGATTATTGTTTCTAAAAGTTTCCCCACCACTGAGGTTAAACTGACCGGCCTGTAGTTGCTGGGTTTATCCCTACACCCTTTTTTGAACAAGGGTGTAACCTTTGCAATTCTCCAGTCCTCTGGCACCACCCCTGTATCTACAGATGTTTGGAAGATTATGGCCAGTACCTCCGCAATTTCCACCCTTACTTCCCTCAGCAACCTAGGATGCATCCCATCCGGACCGGGTGATTTATCTACTTTAAGTACAGCCAGCCTTTTCCAGTACCTCTTCTTTATCAATTTTTAGCCCATCCAGTATCTCAACTATACCTTAATTCTGGTAGCATCTTCTTCCTTGGTAAAGCCAGATGCAAAGTATTCATTTAGTACCTCGGCCATGCCCTCTGCCTCCATGAGTAGATCTCCTTTATGGTCCCTAATCGGCCCCACCCCTCCTCTCACTACCCGTTTACTGTTTACATGCCTTTGGAAGACTTTTGGATTCCCTTTGATGTTGGCCACCTGTCTATACTCATTGAAACATATAAGATTCTGAGGGGGCTTGTCAGGGTAGATGCTGAGAGGCTGTTTCCCCTGGCTGGAGAGTCTAGAACTAGGGGGCATAGTCTCAGGATACGGGGTCGACCGTTTAAGACTGAGATGAGGAGGAATTTCTTCAATCAGAGGGTTGTGAATTTTTGGAATTCTCTCCCCCAGAGGGCTGTAGATGCTGATTCATTGAATACGTTCAAGGCTGAGATCGATAGATTTTTAGACTCTCGGGGAATCAAGGGATATGGGGATCGGGCGGGAAAGTGGAGTTGAGGTCGAAGATCAGCCATGATCTGATTGAATGGCGGAGCAGGCTCGAGGGGCCGAATGGCCGGCTCCTGCTCATATTTCTTATGTTCTTATGCACAATTGTTAATTTTAAATCTGAGATTGATACATGGTTGTTAATGAAAGGTTTGATGGGATATTGGGCTAAGATCAGCCATGATCTGATTGAATGGTGAAACAGGCTCGAGGGGCCGAATGGCTGATTCCTAACCCGATGCTCCTGTGCTCCGACACTCTGCCTCGATTAATAAAGCCCAGCTTTTATAACAGCCTTCACAACCTGTCCTGCCACCTTCAATGATTTGAGAATGTTCACCCCCATCAGCTAATGTCATCCTTGTTCTGCTGTTGCCTTTCCCACAACCCACCTCACAGTGATGATGAAGGGACGGCCGATACATGTCCACGTCAGGATGGTGTGTGACTCGGAGGGGAACTTGCAACCCCAATCCAGGGACTTGGTCACATAATCCAGGCCGACACTCGAGTGCAGCACTGAGGGAGAGCTCACTGTCGGAGGGTCAGTACTGAGGGAGTGCAGCACTGTCGGAGGGTCAGGACTGAGGGAGCGCCGCACTCTCAGAGGGTCAATACTGAAGGAGTGCTGCACTGTCGGAGGGTCAGTAGTGAGGGAGTGCTGCACTGTCGGAGGGTCAGGACTGAGGGAGTGCTGCACTGTCGGAGGGTCAGGACTGAGGGAGCGCCGCACTGTCAGAGGGTCAGCACTGAGGGAGTGCTGCACTGTCGGAGGGTCAGTACTGAGGGAGTGCTGCACTGTCGGAGGGTCAGTACTGAGGGAGTGCTGCACTGTCGGAGGGTCAGAACTGAGGGAGTGCTGCACTGTCGGAGGGTCAGTACTGAGGGAGCGCTGCACTGTCGGAGGGTCAGTACTGAGGGAGTGCTGCACTGTCGGAGGGTCAGAACTGAGGGAGTGCTGCACTGTCGGAGGGTCAGTACTGAGGGAGCGCTGCACTGTCGGAGGGTCAGTACTGAGGGAGTGCCGCACTGTCGGAGGGTCAGTACTGAGGGAGTGCTGCACTGTCGGAGGGTCAGTACTGAGGGAGTGCTGCACTGTCGGAGGGTCAGAACTGAGGGAGTGCTGCACTGTCGGAGGGTCAGTACTGAGGGAGCGCTGCACTGTCGGAGGGTCAGTACTGAGGGAGTGCAGCACTGTCGGTGGGTCAGTACTGAGGGAGTGCCGCACTGTCGGAGGGTCAGTACTGAGGGAGTGCCGCACTGTCGGAGGGTCAGGACTGAGGGAGCGCTGCACTGTCGGAGGGTCAGTACTGAGGGAGTGCTGCACTGTCAGAGGGTCAGTACTGAGGGAGTGCTGCACTGTCGGAGGGTCAGTACTGAGGGAGCGCTCACTGTCGGAGGGTCAGTACTGAGGGAGTGCTGCACTGTCGGAGGGTCAGTACTGAGGGAGTGCCGCACTGTCGGAGGGTCAGTACTGAGGGAGCGCTCACTGTCGGAGGGTCAGTACTGAGGGAGTGCTGCACTGTCGGAGGGTCAGGACTGAGGGAGTGCCGCACTGTCGGAGGGTCAGTACTGAGGGAGCGCTGCACTGTCGGAGGGTCAGTACTGAGGGAGCGCTCACTGTCGGAGGGTCAGTACTGAGGGAGTGCTGCACTGTCGGAGGGTCAGTACTGAGGGAGTGCCGCACTGTCGGAGGGTCAGTACTGAGGGAGCGCTCACTGTCGGAGGGTCAGTATTGAGGGAGTGCTGCACTGTCGGAGGGTCAGTACTGAGGGAGCGCCGCACTGTCAGAGGGGCAGTACTGAGGGAGCGCTCACTGTCGGAGGGTCAGTACTGAGGGAGTGCCGCACTGTCGGAGGGTCAGTACTGAGGGAGTGCTGCACTGTCGGAGGGTCAGTACTGAGGGAGCGCTCACTGTCGGAGGGTCAGTACTGAGGGAGTGCCACACTGTCGGAGGGTCAGTACTGAGGGAGTGCCGCACTGTCGGAGGGTCAGTACTGAGGGAGTGCCGCACTGTCGGAGGGTCAGTACTGAGGGAGTGCCGCACTGTCGGAGGGTCAGTACAGAGGGAGTGCCGCACTGTCGGAGGGTCAGTACTGAGGGAGTGCCGCACTGTCGGAGGGTCAGTACTGAGGGAGTGCCGCACTGTCGGAGGGTCAGTACTGAGGGAGTGCTGCACTGTCGGAGGGTCAGTACTGAGGGAGCGCTGCACTGTCGGAGGGTCAGTACTGAGGGAGTGCTGCACTGTTGGAGGGTCAGTACTGAGGGAGTGCCGCACTGTCGGAGGGTCAGTACTGAGGGAGTGCTGCACTGTCGGAGGGTCAGTACTGAGGGAGTGCTGCACTGTCGGAGGGTCAGTACTGAGGGAGCGCCGCACTGTCGGAGGGTCAGTACTGAGGGAGCGCCGCACTGTCGGAGGGTCAGTACTGAGGGAGCGCCGCACTGTCGGAGGGTCAGTACTGAGGGAGTGCTGCACTGTCGGAGGGTCAGTACTGAGGGAGTGCCGCACTGTCGGAGGGTCAGGACTGAGGGAGCGCCGCACTGTCGGAGGGTCAGTACTGAGGGAGCGCCGCACTGTCGGAGGGTCAGTACTGAGGGAGCGCTGCACTGTCGGAGGGTCAGTACTGAGGGAGCGCTGCACTGTCGGAGGGTCAGTACTGAGGGAGCGCTGCACTGTCGGAGGGTCAGTACTGAGGGAGCACTGCACTGTCGGAGGGTCAGTACTGAGGGAGCGCTGCACTGTCGGAGGGTCAGTACTGAGGGAGCACTGCACTCTCGGAGGGTCAGTACTGAGGGAGCGCCGCACTGTCGGAGGGTCAGTACTGAGGGAGTGCTGCACTGTCGGAGGGTCAGTACTGAGGGAGTGCTGCACTGTCGGAGGGTCAGTACTGAGGGAGCGCCACACTGTCGGAGGGTCAGGACTGAGGGAGCGCCGCACTGTCGGAGGGTCAGGACTGAGGGAGCGCCGCACTGTCGGAGGGTCAGTACTGAGGGAGCGCTGCACTGTCGGAGGGTCAGTACTGAGGGAGTGCTGCACTGTCGGAGGGTCAGTACTGAGGGAGCGCTGCACTTTCGGAGGGTCAGTACTGAGGGAGCGCTGCACTTTTGGAGGGTCAGTACTGAGGGAGCGCTGCACTGTCGGAGGGTCAGGACTGAGGGAGCGCTGCACTGTCGGAGGTGCCGTCTTTCAGATGAGACATTAAACTGAGACCCTCTCTGCCCCTCTCAGGTGGATGTAAAAGATCCCACGGCCACTATTCGAAGGAGAGCAGGGGTGTTCTCCCCGTGTCTTGGAGCCGATATTTATCCATTAACCAACATCATTAGAAAACCGATTATCTGCTCAATATCTCATTGTTGGTGGGATCTTGCTGTGAACAAATTGGCTGCATTGTTTCCGATATTACAACAGTGACTACACGTCGAAAGCACTTCATTGGCTGTAAAACGTTTTGGGACATCCTGAAGTCGGGAGTGTCTGCCTTACTTGTTTTCTTTTTTTTGTGGTATTTAGTTGGGAGATTTTGTTCTCTTTGAGGGATGGGTATTGACGATCATCGCTGCCCCTTCTGAACATCTCCATTGGCCTCTCGAAGGAAGGAATCACTGGATGTTGTGCAGTGTGTGAGTCAGAAAATCAGAGCTGGACACTTCATCATTTTGTAAACATTAAAATCCTTTCTTCAATTTAAACTGCACAAACTCAATTTCCCACCCGTCTGATCTGATATGTAGCATTCCATTCACTTCAATTTACTCCACAATCACACAACCCCGAAAACATCGGCCTCAAATAAAACGGAAATGGACTGAGATAATCCCACCCCCACACAAATAGTAAAACATTTCACAGTCATCGGCTGAGAAAGACATTCGTGCTGAATAAAATTAGATCTGCCGTCATATGTTTGCAAATCATAGAATCGCAGAATCACACAGCACAGGAGGAGGCCATTTGGCCCATCGAGCCTGTGCTGGCTCTTTGAAAGATCTATCCAATTAGTCCCACTCCCCCGCTCTTTCCCCACAGTCCTGTGAATTTTTCCCCTTCGAGTATTTCTCCAATTCCCTTTTGAAAGTTATTATTGAATCTGCTTCCACCGCCCTTTCAGGCAGCACATTCCAGATCAGAACAACTCGCTGCGTAAAAAACATTCTCCTCATCTCCCCCTCTGGTTCTTTTACCAATTACCTCAATGAACGGAGGGCAGAGATCATTCATAGATTGGACCCCTGCTGAGGGTCATCATCTTGTAGTGAAACTAAATCCACTCCCAGCTCTACTTTTAGTCAAACTATTAGTTATAACGATCAGGAAAGGTTCAAACAGGCTGGGGCTCTTTTCTCTAGAAAAGGAAGACTGAGGGGTGACCTGATCGAGGTCTTTAAGATTATGAAGGGGTTCGATCGGGGAGACGTAGAGAAGATGTATCCACTTGTGGGGGAGACCGGAACTCGGGGCCATAAATATAAGAGAGTCACTAATAAATCCAATCGGGAATTCAGGAGAAACTTCTTCACCCAGAGAGTGGTGAGAATGTGGAATTCACTCCCACAAGGAGAGGTTGAGGTGAATAGTGGAGATGGATTTAAGGGGAAGCTCGATAAACACATGAGGGAGAGAGGAATAGAAGGAGATGGTGATAGGGTGAGATGGAGAGGGGAGGGAGGAGGCTCGTGTGGAGCATAAACACCGGGATAGACCGGTGGGGCCGAATGGCCTGTTTCTGTGCTGTACATTCCAAGTAATTCTATTTTTTTTAATTCTCAGGATGTGGGCGTCACTGGCGAGGCCGGCATTTATTGCCCATCCCTAATTGCCCTTGAGAAGGTGGTGGTGAGCCGCCTTCTTGAACCGCTGCAGTCCGTGTGGTGACGGTTCTCCCACAGTGCTGTTAGGGAGGGAGTTCCAGGATTTTGACCCAGCGACAATGAAGGAACGGCGATATATTTCCAAGTCGGGATGGTGTGTGACTTGGAGGGGAACGTGCAGGTGGTGTTGTTCCCATGTGCCTGCTGCCTTTGTCCTTCTAGGTGGGAGAGGTCGTTGGTTTGGGAGGTGCTGTCGAAGAAGCCTTGGCGAGTTGCTGCAGTGCATCCTGTGGATGGTACACACTGCAGCCACTGTGCGCCGGTGGTGAAGGGAGTGAATGTTTAGGGTGGTGGATGGGGTGCCAATCAAGCGGGCTGCTTTGTCCTGGATGGTGTCGAGCTTCTTGAGTGTTGTTGGAGCTGCACTCATCCAGGCAAGTGGAGAGTATTCCATCACACTCCTGACTTGTGCCTTGTAGATGGTGGAAAGGCTTTGGGGAGTCAGGAGGTGAGTCACTCGCCGCAGAATACCCAGCCTCTGACCTGCTCTCGTAGCCACAGTATTTATATGGCTGGTCCAGTTATGTTTCTGGTCAATGGTGACCCCCAGGATGTTGATGGTGGGGGATTCGGTGATGGTAATGCCGTTGAATGTCAGGGGGAGGTGGTTAGACTCTCTCTCCCTCGTCCTCCCGAGTCTGCCCAGGGATATATGGGCCAGAGAAAGACTCCATACCGTTTGATCTCCACTTGTTCCCGAGGAGAAAATTGAGTATAAATCATCTTCAAAGACTGGAAATAATAGGTTGACTGCTTGCTGTGCAGGGAGGCAGCGTTTAATGCATCCCTCCGAATAAGACATGTTACAATCAATCGAACATTGTCTGCCCAACCTTACTGCCTTCATATCACAATCACAGGAACCTTGGAGAACAGGCAGCCATTCTCTCCACGTCTTACCAAATACATCATCCCACATATAAGATTCTGAGGGGGCTCGACAGGGAAGAAGCTGAGAGATTGTTTCCCCAGCCAGAGAGTCTAGAACTAGAGGGCATAGTCTCAGGATAAGGGGTCGGCCATTTAAGACTGAGATGAGGAGGAATTTCTTCCCTCAGAGGGTTGTGAATCTTTGGAATTCTCTACCCCAGAGGGCTATGGATGCTCAGTCATTGAGTATATTCAAGGCTGAGATCGATAGATTTTTAGACTCTCGGGGAATCAAGGGATATGGGGATCGGGCGGGAAAGTGGAGTTGAGGTCGAGGATCAGCCATGATCTGATTGAATGGGGGAGCAGCCTCGAGGGGCCGAATGGCCCACTCCTGCTCCTATCTCTTAAGTTCTGATGTGACAAGTCTGAATCCACATAATTAATGTTTAAACAGGAGTGAAGTTTTTAACCTCACCACACTTCAACAGCTACTGAGCAGCAATTGAGAGCCAGGTCATTATTGAAGAGGAGGATTTACTTGTTATCAGACAGATGAAGATGGATGAAAGTCTATCAATCTAATCTAATTCAGATAATGAGGTGGGAGATACATTGAGGAGTGTCAGTAAAGTCATCAATCACCAGAGTCCAGGAGAGACAGGCTGAAGGGTTTAGAACGAAGGTCATCGAGTAGTGACAGGATTAACCAGCCCCTCACTGCAGCACCGAGCTCACACACATTTACACAAAAGAACATAAGAAATAGGAGCAGGAGTAGGCCATACGGCCCCTCGAGCCTGCTCCGCCATTCAATCAGATCATGGCTGATCTTCGACCTCAACTCCACTTTCCCACCCGATCCCCATATCCCTTGATTCCCCGAGAGTCCAGAAATCTATCGATCTCAGTCTTGAATATACTCAACGACTGAGCATCCACAGCCCTCTGGGGGAGAGAAATCCAAAGATTCACAACCCTCTGAGTGAAGAAATTCCTCCTCATCTCAGTCCTAAATGGCCGACCCCTTATCCTGAGACTATGCCCCCTAGTTCTAGACTCTCCAGCCAGGGGAAACAGCCTCTCAGCATCTACCCTGTTAAGCCCCCTCAGAATCTTATATGTTTCAATGAGATCACCTCTCATTCTTCTAAACTCCAGAGAGTAGAGGCCCATTCTACTCAATCTCTCCTCATAGGACAACCCTCTCATCCCAGGAATCAATCTCGTGAAGCTTTGTTGCACCCCCTCTAAGGCAAGTATATCCTTCCTTAGATAAGGAGACCAAAACTGTACACAGTATTCCAGGTGAGGTCTCACCAAATCCCTGTATAATTGTAATAAGACTTCCTTACTCTTGTACTCCAACCCCCTTGCAATAAAGGCCCACATCCCGTTTGCCTTCCTAATTGATTACTGTATCTGTATACTAACTTTCTGTGTTTCTTCTACGAGGACACCCAAGCCTCCCTGAACACCAACATTTAATAGTTTCTCACCATTTAAAAAATATTCTGTTTTTCTATTCTTCCTACCAAAGTGAATAACCTCACATTTCCCCACATTATACTCCATCTGCCACCTTCTTGCCCACTCACTTAACCTGTCTATATCCCTTTGCAGACTCTTTGTGTCCTCCTCACAGCTTACTTTCCCACCTGGCTTTGTATCATCAGCAAACTTGGATACATTACACTCGGTCCCTTCATCTAAGTCATTAATATAGATTGTAAATAGCTGAGGCCCAAGCACTGATCCTTGTGGTACCCCACTAGTTACAGCCTGCCAACCTGAGAATGACCTGTTTATCCCGACTCTCTGTTTTCTGTCCATTAACCAATCCTCTATCCATGCTAATATATTACCTCCAATCCCATGGGCCCGAATCTTGTCTAACAACCATTTATCTTATCGAATGCCTTTTGAAAATCCAAATATATGACATCCACTGGTTCCCCTTTATCTACCTGGGCGACATGGACATGTTGGGCCGAAGGGCCTGTTTCCATGTTGTAACTTCTATGATTCTATATGATTCTATACCCTTTTAGTTACATCCTCAAAAAATTCGTTAAACACGACTTCCTTTTCATAAAACCATGTTGACTCTGCCTGATCATATTATAGGAACATAGGAACAGGAGTAGGCCATTCAGCCCCTCGAGCCTGCTCCGCCATTTGATAAGATCATGGCTGATCTGTGATCTAACTCCATATACCTGCCTTTGGCCCATATCCCTTAATACCTTTGGTTGCCAAAAAGCTATCTATCTCAGATTTAAATTTAGCAATTGAGCTAGTATCAATTGCCGTTTGCGGAAGAGAGTTCCAAACTTCTACCACCCTTTGTGTGTAGAAATGTTTTCTAATCTCACTCCTGAAAGGTCTGGCTCTAATTTTTAGACTGTGCCCCCTACTCCTAGAATCCCCAACCAGCGGAAATAGTTTCTCTCTATCCACCCTATCTGTTCCCCTTAATATCTTATAAACTTCGATCAGATCACCCCTTAACCTTCGAAACTCCAGAGAATACAACCCCAATTTTTTTATTTTTTTTATTCGTTCACGGGATGTGGGCGTCGCTGGCGAGGCCGGCATTTATTGCCCATCCCTAATTGCCCTTGAGAAGGTGGTGGTGAGCCGCCTTCTTGAACCGCTGCAGTCCGTGTGGTGACGGTTCTCCCACAGTGCTGTTAGGAAGGGAGTTCCAGGATTTTGACCCAGCGACGATGAAGGAACGGTGATATATTTCCAAGTCGGGATGGTGTGTGACTTGGAGGGGAACGTGCAGGTGGTGTTGTTCCCATGTGCCTGCTGCTCTTGTCCTTCTAGGTGGTAGAGATCGCGGGTTTGGGAGGTGCTGTCGAAGAAGCCTTGGCGAGTTGCTGCAGTGCATCCTGTGGATGGTACACACTGCAGCCACAGTGCGCCGGTGGTGAAGGGAGTGAATGTTTAGGGTGGTGGATGGGATGCCAATCAAGCGGGCTGCTTTATCTTGGATGGTGTCGAGCTTCTTGAGTGTTGTTGGAGCTGCACTCATCCAAGCAAGTGGAGAGTATTCCATCACACTCCTGACTTGTGCCTTGTTGATGGTGGAAAGGCTTTGGGGAGTCAGGAGGTGAGTCACTCGCCGCAGAATACCCAGTCTCTGACCTGCTCTCATAGCCACAGTATTTATATGGCTGGTCCAGTTCAGTTTCTGGTCAATGGTGACCCCCAGGATGTTGATGGTGGGGGATTCGGCGATGGTAATGCCGTTGAATGTCAAGGGGAGGTGGTTAGACTCTCTCTTGTTGGAGATGGTCATTGCCTGGCACTTATCTGGCGCGAATGTTACATGCCACTTATGAGCCCAAGCCTGGATGTTGTCCAGGTCTTGCTGCATGCGGGCTCGGACTGCTTCATTATCTGAGGGGTTGCGAATGGAACTGAACACTGTGCAATCATCAGCGAACATCCCCATTTCTGACCTTATGATGGAGGGAAGGTCATTGATGAAGCAGCTGAAGATGGTTGGGCCTAGGACACTGCCCTGAGGAGCTCCTGCAGCAATGTCCTGGGGCTGAGATGATTGGCCTCCAACAACCACTACCATCTTCCTTTGTGCTAGGTATGACTCCAGCCACTGGAGAGTTTTCCCCCTGATTCCCATGGACTTCAATTTTACTAGGGCTCCTTGGTGCCACACTCGGTCAAATGCTGCCTTGATGTCAAAGGCAGTCACTCTCACCTCAATTTGTGTAATCTCTCCTCGTAACTTAACCCATGAAGTCCGGGTATCATTCTAGTAAACCAACGCTGCACTCCCTCCAAGGCCAATATGTCCTTCCGAAGGTGCGGTGCCCAGAACTGCTCACAGTCCTCCAGGTGTGGTCTAACCAGGGTTTTGTATAGCTGCAGCATAACTTCTGCCCCCTTGTACTCTAGCCCTCTAGATATAAAGACCAACATTCCATTAGCCTTATTGATTATTTTCTGCACCTGTTCATGACACTTCAATGATCGATGTCCCTGAACCCCTAAGTCCCTTTGGACATCCACTGTTTTTAACTTTTTACCATTTAGAAAGTACCCTGTTCTATCCTTTTTTGATCCAAAGTGGATGACCTCACATTTGTCTACATTGAATTCCATTTGCCACAGTTTTGCCCATTCACCTAATCTATCAATATCGCTTTGTAATTTTATGTTTTCATCTACACTGCTTACAATGCCACCAATCTTTGTGTCATCGGCAAACTTGGTCCTGGGGATATTATGATTTTCTAATGACCCTGTTACCACTTCCTTAATAATAGATTCCAGCATTTTCCCAACGACTGATGTCAGACTAACCGGCCTGTAGTTCCCTGTTTTCTCTCTCCCTCCTTTCTTGAATAGCGGGGTTACATTTGTTACCGTCCAATCCAATTACACAAATGGATGACAGCAGTAAAAATCAAAGAAGAATCTTACATTATTCTGCTTGTTGAATAATGTAGCTTACTTCCACCTCCGTAACATTGCCCGTCTCCGCCCCTGCCTCAGCTCATCAGCTGTTGAAACCCTCATCCCTGCCTTTCTTACCTCCAGACCCCACTATTCCAGTGTTCTCCCGCCCGGCCTCCCATCATCCACTCTCCGTAAACTTCAGCTCATCCAAAACTCTGTCCCCCCGTATCCTAACTCACCCCGAGTCCCGTTCACCCATCACCCCCTGAGCTCACTGACCCACACTGGCTCCCGGTCCAGGAACACCTCGATTTTAAAATTCTCATCCTCGTGTTCAAATCCCTCCAGCCCCACACCCCTCCCTATCTCTGTAACCCCCTCCAGCCCCACACCCCTCCCCATCTCTGTAACCCCCTCCAGCCCCACACCCCTCCCTATCTCTGTAACCCCCTCCAGCCCTACACCCCTCCCTATCTCTGTAACCCCCTCCAGCCCCACACCCCTCCCTATCTCTGTAACCTCCTCCAGCCCCACACCCCTCCCCATCTCTGTAACCCCCTCCAGCCCCACACCCCTCCCTATCTCTGTAACCCCCTCCAGCCCTACACCCCTCCCTATCTCTGTAACCCCCTCCAGCCCCACACCCCTCCCTATCTCTGTAACCCCCTCCAGCCCCACACCCCTCCCTATCTCTGTAACCCCCTCCAGCCCCACACCCCTCCCTATCTCTGTAACCCCCTCCAGCCCCACACCCCTCCCTATCTCTGTAACCCCCTCCAGCCCCACACCCCTCCCTATCTCTGTAACCCCCTCCAGCCCCACACCCCTCCCTATCTCTGTAACCCCCTCCAGCCCTACACCCCTCCCTATCTCTGTAACCCCCTCCAGCCCTACACCCCTCCCTATCTCTGTAACCCCCTCCAGCCCTACACCCCTCCCTATCTCTGTAACCCCCTCCAGCCCTACACCCCTCCCTATCTCTGTAACCCCCTCCAGCCCTATACCCCTCCCTATCTCTGTAACCCCCTCCAGCCCTACACCCCTCCCTATCTCTGTAACCCCCTCCAGCCCCACACCCCTCCCTATCTCTGTAACCCCCTCCAGCCCCACACCCCTCCCTATCTCTGTAACCCCCTCCAGCCCTACACCCCTCCCTATCTCTGTAACCCCCTCCAGCCCTACACCCCTCCGAGATCTCTGCACTCCTCCAATTCCGGCCTCTTATCCATCCCCGATTTTAATCGCTCCACCATTGGCGGCCGTGCCTTCAGCTGCCTGGGCCCTGAGCTCTGGAATTCCCTCCCTCAACCTCTCCGCCTCTGTAACTTATGGTCTGGCAGATATCTGACTCCAGACCCACAGCAATGTGGTTGATTCTTAATCACCCTCTGAAATGTCCCAGCAAGACACTCAGTTGTAAAATCGCGCTAAAAAAAGTCATAATAAGAATAAAGCCGGACGGACCACCCAGCATCGGACCACTAGGCACCGGACACGACAACGGCAAAACACCAAGCCCAGTCGACCCTGCAAGGTCCTCCTTCCTAACATCTGGGGACTTGTGCCAAAATTGGGAGAGCTGTCCCACAGACCAGTCAAGCAACAGCCTGACATAGCCATACTCACAGAATCATATCTTTCAGTCAACGTCCCAGACTCTTCCATCACCATCCCTGGGTATGTCCTGTCCCACCGGCAGGACAGACCCACCAGAGGTGGCGGTACAGTGATATACAGTCAGGAGGGAGTGGCCCTGGGAGTCCTCAACATTGACTCTGGATCCCATGAAATCTCATGGCATCAGGTCAAACATGGGCAAGGAAACCTCCTGCTGATTACCACCGACCGCCCTCCCTCAGCTGATGAATCCGTCCTCCTCCATGTTGAGCACCACTTAGAGGAAGCACTGAGGGTAGCAAGGGCACAGAATGTACTCTGGGTGGGGGACTTCAATGTCCATCACCAAGAGTGGCTCGGTCGCACCACTACTGACCGAGCTGGCCGAGTCCTGAAGGACATAGTTGCCAGACTGGGCCTGCGGCAGGTGGTGAGCGAACCAACACGAGGGAAAAACTTACTTGACCTCGTCCTCACCAATCTACCTGTCGCAAATGCATCTGTCCATGACAGTATTGGTAGGAGTGACCACCGCACAGTCCCCGTGGAGACGATGTCCCGTCTTTGCACTGAGGACACCATCCCACGTGTTGTGTGGCACTACCACCGTGTTAAATGGGATAGATTCAGAACAGATCTAGCAGCTCAAAACTGGGCATCCATGAGGCGCTGTGGGCCATCAGCAGCAGCAGAATTGTATTCCAGCACAATCTGTAACCTCGTGGCCCGGCATATTCCTCACTCTACCATTACCAACAAGCCAGGGGATCAACCCTGGTTCAATGAGGAGTGTAGAAGAGCATGCCAGGAGCAGCACCAGGCGTACCTAAAAATGCGGTGCCAACCTGGTGAAGCTGCAACTCAGGACTACATGCATGCTAAACAGCAGAAGCAACATGTTATAGACAGAGCTAAGCGATTCCACAATCAACAGATCAGATCAAAGCTCTGCAGTCCTGCCACATCCAGTCGTGAATGGCGGTGGACAATTAAACAACTAACGGGAGGAGGAGGCTCTGCAAACATCCCCATTCTCAATGATGGCGGAGTCCAGCACGTGAGTGCAAAAGACAAGGCTGAAGCGTTTGCAACCATCTTCAGCCAGAAGTGCCGAGTGGATGATCCATCTCGGCCTCCTCCTGATATCCCCACCATCACAGAAGCCAGTCTTCAGCCAATTCGATTCACTCCACGTGATATCAAGAATCGGCTGAGTGCACTGGATACAGTGTCTCCTTAATAATAGACTCCAAAATTTTACCCACCACAGATGTTAGGCTAACTGGTCTATAATTTCCAGCCTTCTGCCTACTACCCTTTTTAAATAAGGGTGTTACATTAGCAGTTTTCCAATCTGCCGGAACCTTTGCCGAGTCCAGAGAATTTTGGAAAATTATTACCAAAGCATCCACATCTCCTATTTCTGCTCTCACTAACACGTGGCACTGGGAGTGATCCTGAGATTACTGCCTTAGAGGTCCTGTTTTTTAATTTATTTCCTAACTCCTTATATTCTGCTGGCAGGACCTCATCCCTTTTTTTACCGATGTCGTTGGTACCGATATGGACCATGACCTCTGGCTGTTCACCCTCCCCCTTCAGAATGTCCTGCAGCCGCTCCGTGACATCCTTGACCCTAGCACCAGGGAGGCAACATACCATCCTGGAGTCACATCTGCGGCCGCAGGAACGTCTATCTGTTCCCCTTACAATGGAATCCCCTATCACTATAGCCCTGCCACTCTTCTTCCTCCCCTCCTGTGCAGCAGAGCCACCCGTGGTGCCCCGAACTTGGCTCTTGCTGCTTTCCCCTGATAAGCCATCTCCCCCAACAATGTCCAAAGCAGAATATCTGTTTGAAAGGGAGATGGCCCCAGGGGACTCCTGCTCTACCTGCCTAGTCCTTTTACTCTGCCTGGCGGTCACCCATTTCCTTTCTGCCTGCGTAATCTTTACCTGCGGTGTGACCACCTCACTGAACGTGCTATCCACGATAGTCTCAGCATCACGGATGCTCCACAGTGAATCCACCCGCAGCTCCAGCTCCGAAAGACGGTTAGAAACAGTTTCTCCTTATTTGCTCTATCAAAACCCTTCACAATTTTGAACACCTCGATTAACATAGAAACATAGAAAATAGGAGCAAGAGTAGGCCATTCGGCCCTTCGGGCCTGCTCCACCATTCAAAATGATCATGGCTGATCGTCTAACTCAGTATCCTGTTCCCGCTTTTTCCCCATATCCCTTGATCCCTTTATCATTAAGAAATATATCTATCTCCTTCTTGAATATATCTAATGACTTGGCCTCCACTGCCTTCTGTGGTAGAGAATTCCACAGGTTCACCACCCTCTGAGTGAAGAAATTTCTCCTCATCTCAGTTCTAAATGGCAGACCCCGTATCCTGAGACTGTGACCCCTGGTTCTGGACTCCCCAGCCATCGGGAACATCCTCCCTGCATCTAGTCAGTCTAGTCCTGTTGGAATTTTATATGTTTCGATGAGATCACCTCTCATTCTTCTAAACTCTAGTGAATATAGGCCTAGTCGACCCCATCTCTCCTCATACGTCAGTCCTGCCATCCCAGGAATCAGTCTGGTAAACCTTCGTTGCACTCCCTCCATGGCAAGGATATCCTTCCTCAGATAAGGAGACCAAAACTGCACACAATACTCCAGATGTGGTCTCACCAAGGCCCTGTAAAACTGCAGTAAGACATCCCTGCTCCTGCACTCAAATCCTCTTGCAATGTAAGGCCAACATACCATTCGCCTTCCTAACTGCTTGCTGCACCTGAATGCTCACTTTCAGCGACTGGTGTACAAGGACACCCAGGTCTCGTTGCACCTCCCCTTTTCCCAATCTATCACCATTCAGATAATAATCTGTCTTTCTGTTTTTACAACCAAAGTGGATAACCTCACATTTATCCAAGTCATACTGCATCTGCCATGTTCTTGCCCACTCACCCAACTTGTCTAAATCACATTGGAGGCTCTTTGCATTCTCCTCACAGCTCACATTCCACCCCAGCTTTGTGTCGTCTGCAAACTTGGAAAGTTCCCTCATCCAAATCATTGATATATATTGTGAATAGCTGGGGCCCAAGCACTGATCCCTGCGGTACCCACTAGTCACTGCCTGCCACCCGGAAAAAGACCCGTTTATTCCTACTCTCTATTTCCTGTCTGTTAACCAATTCTCAATCCATGCCAGTATATTCCCCCCAATCCCATGTGCTTTAATTTTGCACACTAACCTCTTGTGTGGGACCTTATCAAAAGCCTTCTGAAAATCCAAATACACCACATCCACTGGTTCTCCCCTATCTATTCTACTAGTTACATCCTCAAAAAACCCCAGTAGATTTGTTAAGCATGATTTCCCTTTCATAAACCCATGCTGACTTTGTCCAATCCCATTAATGCCCTCCAAGTGTTCTGTTATCACATCTTTTATTATAGACTCTAGCATTTTCCCCATTACTGATGTTAGGCTAACTGGTCTGTAATTCCCTGTTTTTTCTCTCCCTCCTTTTTTAAATTTAGTCTCCCCTTAACCTTCTCTGCTCTGAGGAGAACAATCCCAGCTTCTCCAGTCTCTCCACATCACTGAAGTCCCTCATTCCTGGAATCATTCGACTAAATCTCCTCTGCATCCTTTCTAAGGCCTTCACATCCTTCCTAAAGTGCGGTGCCCAGAATTGGACACATTTGCACTGCGCCTTTAACGTAGAAAAACTTCCTCACAGGAGCGTAAATCAGACAAAATTTGACACCGAGTCACATAAGGAGATATTAGGACAGGAGACTAAAAGTTTGGTCAAAGAGGTAGGATTTAAGGAGCGTCTTAAAAGAGGAGAGAGAGGTAGAGAGGGGGAGAGGTTTAGGAAGGGAATTCCAGAGTTTAGGGCCTAGGCAGCTATAGGCACGGACGCCAATTGTTGCACAGGGCTTTGGTGAGACCTCACCTGGAGTACTGCGTACAGTTTTGGTCTCCTGACCTAAGGAAGGATATACTTGCATTAGAGGGGGTGCAGCAAAGGTTCACTGGATTGATTCCTGGGATGAGAGGATTGTCCTATGAGGAGAGATTGAGTAGAATGGGCCTATACTCTCTGGAGTTTAGAAGAATGAGAGGTGATCTCATTGAAACATATAAGATTATGAGGGGGTTTGAGAGGGTCGATGCTGAGAGGCTGTTTCCCCTGGCTGGAGAGTCTAGAACTAGGGGGCAAAGTCTCAGGATAAGGGGTCGGACATTTAAGACTGAGATGAGGAGGAATTTCTTCACTCAGAGGGTTGTGAATCTTTGGAATTCTCTACCCCAGAGGGCTGTGGATGCTGAGTCATTGAATATATTCAAGGTTGAGATCGATAGATTTTTGGACTCTTGGGGAATGAAGGGATATGGGGATCGGGCGGGAAAGTGGAGTTGAGGTCGAAGAGCAGCCATGATCTGATTGAATGTAATCAGGTAGAGTCAACACGGCTTTGTGAAAGGGAAATCGTGTTTGACTAATTTATTAGAGTTCTTTGAGGAAGTAACAAGCAACGTGGATAAAGGGGATCCTGTGGATGTGGTGTACTTGGATTTCCAGAAGGCTTTTGACAAGGTGCCACATCAAAGGCTACTACACAAAATAAGAGCTCATGGTGTAGGGGGTAACATATTAGCATAGATAAAGGATTGGTTAGCTAACAGGAAACAGAGAGTCGGCATAAATGGGTCATTATCAGGTTGGCAAGATGTAACGAGTGGAGTATCACAGGGATCAGTGCTGGGGCCTCAACTATTTACAATCTATATCAATGACTTGGATGAAGGGACCGAACGTATGGTTGTTAAATTTGCTGATGACACAAAGGTAGGTGGGAAAGTAAGTTGTGAAGAGGACATAAGGAGTCTGTAAAGGGATATAGATAGGTTAAGTGAGTGGGCAAAAATTTGGCAGATGGAGTATAATGTGGGAAAATGTGAACTTGTCCACTTTGGCAGGAGGAATAGAAAAGCAGAATATTATTTAAATGGAGAGAGATTGCAGAACTTTGAGGTACAGAGGGATCTGGGTGTCCTAGTACATGAATCACAAAAAGTTAGTTTGCAGGTACAGCAAGTGATTAGGAAGGCAAATGGAATGTTGCCATTTACTGCAAGGGGAATGGAATATAAAAGTCGAGATGTTTTGCTCCAGTTGTACAGGGCATTGGTGAGACCACATCGAGAATACTGTGTGCAGTTTTGGTCTCCTTATTTTTGGAGGCAGTTCAGAGAAGGTTCACTCGACTGATTCCTGGGATGAGGGGGTTATCTTATGAGGAAAGGTTGGACAAGTTGGGCCTGTACACACTGGAGTTTAGAAGAATGAGAGGTGATCTTATTGAAACATATCAGATCCTGAGGGGACGAGAAGGGGTCGATGCTGAGAGGATGTTTCCCCTTGTGGGAGTGACTAGAACTCGGGGCCACTGTTTAAAAATAAGGGGTCGCCCATTTAAGACGGAGATGAGGAGAATTTATTTCTCTGAGGGTCGTGAGTCTGTGGAACTCCCTTCCCCAGAGAGCGGGGGAGGCAGGGTCATTGAGTATTTTTAAGGCTGAGTTAGATCGATTCCTGATTAACAAGGGGGTCAAAGGTTATAGTAGGTAGATGGGAAAGTAGGGTTGAGGTCACAATCAGATCAGCCATGATCTTATCAAATGGCAGAGCAGGCTCGAGGGGCCGAATGGCCTACTCCTGCTCTTAATTTGTATGTTCGTATGAATGGCGGAGCAGACTCGAGGGGCCATGTGGCCTACTCCTGCTCCTATTTCTTATGTTCTTATAATGAAGGGAGTGGGGGATTAGCCAGGATACCGGGAGAATTCCCCTGCTCATCTTCCAGTCGTGGCCGTGGGATCTTTTACATCCACCTGAGATGGCAGGTGGGGCCTTAGTTTAACATCTACTCACTGAGTCCCGGTTGAGACTTGTTAAGAGCTTGCCTTCACGCTCCTGTCACGTTAATGGTGTCCGTTTTAAATGTAGCATTGAGACAACGGAGACAGACAATAAAGGAGAGGTGGAGATGATGGAAAGGTTTCAGTCCACACAACAGCATCAAACCATCAGTAGAATCATAGAAAATATACGGCACAGAAGGAGGCCATTCGGCCCATCGTGTCCGTGCCGGCTGAGAAACGAGCCCCCCAGTCTAATCCCACTTCCCAGCTCTTGGTCCGTAGCCCTGTGGGTTACAGCACTTCAGGGGCACATCCAGGTACTTTGTAAATGAGTTGAGGGTTTCTGTCTCTCCCACCCTCTCAGGCAGTGAGTTCCAGACCCCCACCACCCGCTGGGTGAAAAAATTACTCCTCAGCTCCCCTCTAATCCTTCTCCCAATCACTTTAAATCTATGCCCCCCGGTCACTGACCCCTCTGCTAATGGAAATCGGTCCTTCCTATCCACTCTAGCTCGGCCCCTCTTAATTTTATACCTCAATTAAATCTCCCCTCAGTCTCCTCTGTTCCAAAGAAAATAACCCCAGCCTATCCAATCTTTCCTCAAAGCTAAAATTCTCCAGTCCTGGCAACATCCTCGTAAATCTCCTCTGCACCCTCTCTAGTGCAATCACATCTTTCCTGTAATGTGGTGACCAGAACTGTACACAGTACTCAAGCTGTGGCCTAACTAGTGTTTTATACAGTTCCAGCATAACCTCCCTGCTCTTATATTCTATTCCTCGGCTAATAAAGGAAAGTATCCCATATGCCTTCTTAACCATCTTATCTACCTGTCCTGCTACCTTCAGGGATCTGTGGACATGCACTCCAAGGTCCCTCACTTCCTCTACACCTCTCAGTATCCTCCCATTTATTGTGTATTCCCTTGCCTTGTTTGCTCTCCCCAAATGCATTACCTCACACTTCTCCGGATTGAATTCCATTTGCCACTTTTCTGCCCACCTGACCAGTCCATTGATATCTTCCTGCAGTCTACAGCTTTCCTCCTCACTATCAACCACACGGCCGATCTTTGTGTCATCTGCAAACTTCTTGATCAAACCCCCTACATTCAAGTCCAAATCATTAATATATACCACAAAAAGCAAGGGACCGAGTACTGAGCCCCGCGGAACCCCACTGGAAACAGCCTTCCAGTCACAAAAACACCCGTCGACCATTACACTTTGCTTCCTGCCACTGAGCCAATTTTAGATCCAATTTGCCACTTTCCCTTGAATCCCATGGGCTTTTACTTTTTTGACCAATCTGCCATGAGGGACCTTGTCAAAAGCCTTGCTAAAATCCATGTAGACTACATCAAACGCACCACCCTCATCGACCCTCCTTGTTACCTGCTCAAAAAATTCAATCAAGTTAGTCAGACACGACCTTCCCTTAACAAATCCATGCTGACTGTCCTTGATTAATCCGTGCCTTTCTAAATGACAGTTTATCCTGTCCCTCAGAATTGATTCCAGTAATTTGCCCACCCCCGAGGTTAGACTGACTGGCCTGTAATTACTCGGTCTATCCCTCGCTCCCTTTTTAAACAACGGTACAATGTTAGCAGTCCTCCAATCCTCCGGCACCTCGCCTGTATCCAGGGAGGATTGGAAAATGATGGTCAGAGTCTCCGCAATTTCCTCCCTGGCTTCTCTTAACAGCCTGGGATACATTTCATCCGGGCCTGGTGATTTATCTACTTTCAAAGATGCTAATCCCCTTAATACTTCCTCTCTCACGAAGTTTATTCCATCCAATATTTCACACTCCTCCTCCAATATCTGCATCATCCCTCTCTTTTGTGAAGACAGACACAAAGTTTTCATTAAGAACCATCCCCACATCTTCCACCTCCGCACATCGTTTACCTTTTTGGTCTCTAATAGGCCCGACTCTTTCCTCAGTTATCCTCTTGCTCTTTATGTATTTATAAAACATTTTTGGGTTTTCCTTGATTTTACTCACCAGTATTTTTTCATTCCCTCTCTTTGCTTTCCTAATTTCCTTTTTAATTTCACCCCTGCACTTTCTATACTTTAGGCTTTCTGCAGTATTGAGCTCTCGGTGTCTGATATAAGCTTCCCTTTTCTGCCTGATTTTACCCTGAATGCTCCTTGTCATCCAGGGGGCTGTAGATTTGTCAGCCACTCCCTTTCTCTTTGTGGGAACATGTTTACTCTGAACCCCTTGAATCTCCCCTTTGAATCTCTCCCACTGCTCTGATAAGTCTGGAACTCACTGTCTGAAAGGGTTGTGGAGGCAGGAACCCTCACAACATTCAAGAAGCATTTGGATGAGCATTTGAAATGCCATAGCATACAAGGCTACGGACCAAATGCTGGACTATGGGATTAGAGTAGACAGGGCTGATGGCCGGCGCGGACACGATGGGCCGAAGGGCCTCTATCCGTGCTGTATAACTCTATGACTCTATGACTATGACACTGATTTACCTTCAAGTCGCTGTTTCCAGTTCCACTTTTGCTAAATCACTTCACAGCTCAGTAAAATTGGCCTTTCCCCAATTGAAAACTTTAACTCTTGCTCTGCCTTTGTCCTTTTCCATAACTACGCTAAATCTAACTGAAACAGAAAGTTCTCCCCTCCTGTACAGCTGGGCCACCCATGGTGCTGTGGACTTGGCTCTGGCTGCACTCCCCAGAGGAACCCTCTCCCTCACCAGTATTCACCAGTTAGAGAGTGAGATGCACTCTGGGGACTCCTGCATTACATGCCTGGTCCTCCTTGTCTGTCTGGCGGTCACCCAGTCCCTCTCTGCCTGCACTCTCTTAAGCTGCGGGGTGACCACCTCCAGAAATGTGCTTTCCACGTCGCTCTCAGTCTCACTGATGCACTGCAGTGACGCCAGCTGCTGTACAAGCTCTGAAACTCTGAGCTCGAGCTCCTCCAGCTGACGACACAGTCTCTCCTTAACTGAGGCCCCTCATCCCTGGTCCCATTCTGGTAAATCTCCTCTGCACCCTCTCCGAGGCCTTGACATCCTTCCTAAAGTGCGGTGCCCAGAATTGGCCACAATTCTCCAGCTGGGGTCTAACCAATGATTTACTAACTGGATATGTCTGTGGGACCAGTGATGGGCTAGGGATGGCCAGTAAATGCCACACTCACTAGTGACGCCCACATCCCCAGAATTAAAAAGACCTGTCCTGTATTTCCAGAAACCTCTCGTTTAGTACCAGAATTAATCTGGTTTGGGAGCTGGCATTGCATCTCGAGAAAGCAAAAAATACATAGATGCAACGTTCCTTTTAAATAACCAATGGGGCCAGCTGGGCTATTTGTGGACGTGGAGAGACGGGTCTGATTAATTACCACATGGCTTGGAGCTATCGATGGAACTGAATCAAATGCATGGGAAATCTACAACTTAGGCAGACGTGAAAAATGAAACTTATTAGCAACTGAAGTGACCACAAAAACATTGTAAACCATTGATCGGAATCACAACAACCTGCATTTATACAGCGCCTTGAACAGAGTAAAACCTCCCAGGGCCCTTCACTGGGGCATAAATCAGACAAAAAACTGACACCGAGACACATCAGGAGATATTAGGACAGGAGACCAAAAGCCTGGTCAAAGAGGTGGGTTTTAAGGAGGGTCTTAAAGGAGGAGAGAGAGGGGGAGAGGGGGAGAGAGAGAGGGGGAGAGAGGGGGAGAGAGGGAGAGGTTTAGGGAGGGAATTCCAGAGCTCAGGGCCCAGGCAGCTGAAGGCACGGCCGCCAATGGTCGAGCGATTAAAATCGGGGATGGACAAGAGGCCAGAATTGGAGGAGCGCAGAGATCTCGGAGGGGTGTAGGGCTGGAGGGGGTTACAGAGATAGGGAGGGGTGTGGGGCTGGAGGGGGTTACAGAGATAGGGAGGGGTGTGGGGCTGGAGGGGGTTACAGAGATAGGGAGGGGTGTGGGGCTGGAGGGGGTTACAGAGATAGGGAGGGGTGTGGGGCTGGAGGAGGTTACAGAGATAGGGAGGGGTGTGGGGCTGGAGGGGGTTACAGAGATAGGGAGGGGTGTGGGGCTGGAGGGGGTTACAGAGATAGGGAGGGGTGTGGGACTGGAGGGGGTTACAGAGATAGGGAGGGGTGTGGGGCTGGAGGGAGTTACAGAGATAGGGAGGGGGTGAGGCCAGGGAGGGATTTGAACATGAGGATGAGAATTTTAAAATCGGGGTGTTCCCTGACCGGGAGCCAGTGTGGGTCAGTGAGCTCAGGGGGTGATGGGTGAACGGGACTCGGGATGAGTTAGGATACGGGGGGGACAGAGTTTTGGATGAGCTGAAGTTTACGGAGAGTGGATGATGGGAGGCCGGGCAGGAGAGCACTGGAATCGTGGAGTCTGGAGGCAGGGATGAGGGTTTCAGCAACAGATGAGCTGAGGCAGGGGCGGAGACGGGCGATGTTACAGAGGTGGAAGTGGGGGGTCTCGGTGATGGAGTGGATATGGGGTCAGAAGCTCAGCTCAGGGGGTGTGTGTGTAGGTATGAGTGTGTGAGTGTGAGTGTGAGTGTGTGGGTGTGAGTGTGTGTGGGTGGGTGTGAGTGTGAGTGTGGGTGTGTGGGTGTGAGTGTGTGGGTGTGAGTGTGAGTGTGTGGGTGTGAGTGTGTGGGTGTGAGTGTGTGTGTGTGGGTGTGAGTGTGTGTGGGTGGGTGTGAGTGTGTGTGGGTGGGTGTGACTGTGTGTGAGTGTGAGTGTGTGGGTGTGAGTGTGTGTGGGTGGGTGTGAGTGTGAGTGTGTGGGTGTGACTGTGTGTGAGTGTGAGTGTGTGGGTGTGAGTGTGTGTGGGTGGGTGTGAGTGTGTGTGGGTGGGTGTGACTGTGTGTGAGTGTGAGTGTGTGGGTGTGAGTGTGTGTGGGTGGGTGTGAGTGTGAGTGTGTGGGTGTGACTGTGTGTGAGTGTGAGTGTGTGAGTGTGAGTGTGTGTGGGTGGGTGTGAGTGTGTGTGGGTGGGTGTGAGTGTGTGTGGGTGGGTGTGAGTGTGAGTGTGTGGGTGTGAGTGTGTGTGGGTGGGTGTGAGTGTGTGTGGGTGGGTGTGAGTGTGTGTGTGTGGGTGTGAGTGTGAGTGTGTGGGTGTGACTGTGTGTGTGTGGGTGGGTGTGAGTGTGTGTGGGTGGGTGTGAGTGTGTGTGTGTGGGTGTGAGTGTGTGGGTGTGACTGTGTGGGTGTGACTGTGTGTGAGTGTGAGTGTGTGAGTGTGAGTGTGAGTGTGTGGGTGTGAGTGTGTGGGTGTGACTGTGTGTGAGTGTGAGTGTGTGAGTGTGAGTGTGAGTGTGTGGGTGTGAGTGTGTGGGTGTGACTGTGTGTGAGTGTGAGTGTGAGTGTGTGGGTGTGAGTGTGTGGGTGTGAGTGTGAGTGTGAGTGTGAGTGTGTGGGTGTGAGTGTGTGAGTGTGAGTGTGTGGGTGTGAGTGTGTGAGTGTGAGTGCGTGGGTGTGGGTGTGGGTGTGAGTGTGTGAGTGTGAGTGTGAGTGTGTGGGTGTGAGTGTGTGAGTGTGAGTGTGAGTGTGTGGGTGTGAGTGTGTGAGTGTGAGTGTGAGTGTGTGAGTGTGAGTGTGAGTGTGTGGGTGTGAGTGTGTGAGTGTGAGTGTGAGTGTGAGTGTGAGTGTGTGGGTGTGAGTGTGTGAGTGTGAGTGTGAGTGTGTGAGTGTGAGTGTGTGGGTGTGAGTGTGTGAGTGTGAGTGTGTGGGTGTGAGTGTGTGGGTGTGAGTGTGAGTGTGTGGATGTGAGTGTGTGAGTGTGAGTGTGAGTGTGTGGGTGTGAGTGTGTGGGTGTGAGTGTGAGTGTGTGAGTGTGAGTGTGTGGGTGTGAGTGTGAGTGTGTGGGTGTGAGTGTGTGGGTGTGAGTGTGAGTGTGAGTGCGTGGGTGTGGGTGTGAGTGTGAGTGTGTGGGTGTGAGTGTGTGAGTGTGAGTGTGAGTGTGTGGGTGTGAGTGTGTGGGTGTGAGTGTGTGAGTGTGAGTGTGTGGGTGTGGGTGTGAGTGTGTGGGTGTGAGTGTGTGTGAGTGTGGGTGTGAGTGTGTGGGTGTGAGTGTGTGGGTGTGAGTGTGTGGGTGTGAGTGTGAGTGTGTGGGTGTGAGTGTGTGTGAGTGTGAGTGTGTGAGTGTGAGTGTGTGGGTGTGAGTGTGGGTGTGAGTGTGTGGGTGTGAGTGTGTGTGAGTGTGAGTGTGTGAGTGTGAGTGTGTGGGTGTGAGTGTGGGTGTGAGTGTGTGGGTGTGAGTGTGTGTGAGTGTGAGTGTGTGAGTGTGAGTGTGAGTGTGTGAGTGTGAGTGTGTGGGTGTGAGTGTGTGGGTGTGAGTGTGAGTGTGTGAGTGTGAGTGTGTGGGTGTGAGTGTGTGGGTGTGAGTGTGAGTGTGAGTGTGTGGGTGTGAGTGTGAGTGTGAGTGTGTGGGTGTGAGTGTGTGAGTGTGAGTGTGAGGGTGTGAGTGTGAGTGTGAGTGTGTGAGTGTGAGTGTGTGGGTGTGAGTGTGTGGGTGTGAGTGTGTGAGTGTGTGGGTGTGAGGGTGTGAGTGTGAGTGTGAGTGTGTGGGTGTGAGTGTGTGGGTGTGAGTGTGAGTGTGAGTGTGAGGGTGTGAGTGTGAGTGTGAGTGTGTGGGTGTGAGTGTGTGTGGGTGTGTAACTTTAGTGAATCAGCCTTGTCGTCCTCCGTGCACTGCTTCCAATGACTGATGTCTCCCTTGTGTCTGAGTTCTCGAGCTGTGATCTGAGCCGAGCCCTGTCTGGTTTGATCACTGCCTCTCTCGTCTGTAATTGTTCTACCGGTGATGTGGCCATGGTGAGGATCGAGGGCTCTGACAGCAGCTGCTGTTCTGCTCTTGGACCTGACCCTCTCTGTGTCACTTCATGCAGTCCCTGAGAGCTGCCTCCCACCGATGGAGCTGGCCTATGAGTGACAGGTTCTCCCAAGGCACAAACCAAGGGCCATCTGTTGGGGAGACATGCTCTGCCAACACACTGCTCTGATCTACATCCTGTGCCAAACATGCCCTTGTCTCCTTGCCGAACCAGACCCACATGTGGGAATATTCTTGTCACAAGGCAAAGTATTAGAGATTAATCAGTGTCGTAAAGAATCGCCACCCTCCCAGATGGAACCGAACTGTCAGGTGAACAGATGTAGAAAGAATTTCAAAACATTCCCAATTAATGATTCTTGACTCAAACTCCAGCCAATCTGCTGTTGCTGGTCATTACAATTCCACGTAATATGAATATAAATTACTATTACACGGAGCAGAGCAGTGGTTCTGTTACTGGAACTAATAATCCAGAGAACCTGAGTTCAAATCCCACCATGGGGCAGTTTGAGAATTTGAATTCAGTTTAAAATAAATCTGGGAATAAAAATCTGGTCTCAGTAAAAGTGACCATGAAACTGTCAGATTGTCGTAAAAACCCAACTGGTTCACTGATGTCCTTTAGGGAAGGAAACCTGCCGTCCTTACCCGGTCTGGGCCTATATGTGACTCCAGTCCCACACCAACGTGGCTGACCCTTAACCTCCCTCTGGAATGGCCGAGCGAGACACTCAGTTTGTCTCAAACCCGCTCCCAGTGGTTCAAGAAGAAGGCCCAGCACCACCTTCTCAGGGCGACTAGGGATTGGCAATAAATGCCGGCCTTGCTCGTTACTTTGTTCCAGGATCAAAGAACAATTCTTGAATATTTTATCCATTAATCATTAATCCCCTTTTGCACAGGAAGTTGAGACAATGGCCCAGAGATTGCTTTTAAAATGACGTAGAGCCTAACCGTGCTCACCGATATTTGCGGTGTAATGGGAGGGCAAGTTCTGATGACCGTACACGCACAGTCAAACACCAAAATCCAGAACTTGCTCTGCCTGGTTCACCGGTGATGTGACAGCTTCTCCTTAAAGGGACCCTGCTGGCTGCAATCAATAGAATCAACGGACCAGCGCCAACTTGCTCTCTTGCCCAGGTGGAAACAAACTAATCTCAGCACAAAACAGGTATGCTCAGTTATATCAGGCCTAAACTAAGTTTTAACAGTGCGGTAAGTCTTAATGACTGCCAGAGAACTAAAAATTAACTTTTAAAAATGTCGAGTCTCATTATTCCCGACCTTAATTGCTTTTTGGGCATTTAAAAAAAATTTAAATTAAAATGCTTTAATTTTTCTTTTACTTTTTCCTTCTGTCTCTTTTATCTCAGCCTTTCAATCTCATCCTCCTTCATTTCGCTTTCCCGCTCTCATTTTATACTTTATCGGGAACAGTCAGGTTTCTCGTCTATGCAGTTTGTGAATGAACAGTGTGGCTTGCTTCAAGCTGATTGGTTGAGGGGATAGAGAGATCCTTTCCCCACTCACACAGTCCGGGAAAGATTGCTGATCTTTATCAACTCGCAGCTCAAGAAAGTTGCCGCCAAAATGAACGCAGTGATTTAGTGGGTGAATTTAAATCTAACGAGTGGCCAGCATGTCTGCTTCATCACTTTACGGCCAATGTGTAGACATCAGGTGGAGGCAGGGTCAGACGGCCAGGACATGTACTCAGAACTTCAGAAACATAACTTCTGTTTTCGTTTTCTGTATTTCCATTATAAAAGGAGGCCATTCAGCCCATCGTGTCTGCTCCAGAGAGTGAGGGAGTGCTGCACTGTCGGAGGGTCAGTACTGAGGGAGAGCCGCACTGTCGGAGGGTCAGCACTGAGGGAGTGCTGCACTGTCGGAGGGTCGGTACTGAGGGAGCGCTGCACTGTCGGAGGGTCGGTACTGAGGGAGCGCTGCACTGTCGGAGGGTCAGTACTGAGGGAGCGCTGCACTGTCGGAGGGGCAGTACTGAGGGAGCGCTGCACTGTCGGAGGGTCAGTACTGAGGGAGCGCTGCACTGTCGGAGGGGCAGTACTGAGGGAGCACTGCACTGTCGGAGGGTCAGTACTGAGGGAGCGTCGCACTGTTGGAGGGTCAGTACTGAGGGAGCGCCGCACTGTCGGAGGGTCAGTACTGAGGGAGCGCTGCACTGTCGGAGGGTCAGTACTGAGGGAGCGCTGCACTGTCGGAGGGGCAGTACTGAGGGAGCACTGCACTGTCGGAGGGTCAGTACTGAGGGAGCGCTGCACTGTCGGAGGGGCAGTACTGAGGGAGCGCTGCACTGTCGGAGGGTCAGTACTGAGGGAGCGTCGCACTGTTGGAGGGTCAGTACTGAGGGAGCGCTGCACTGTCGGAGGGTCAGTACTGAGGGAGCGTCGCACTGTTGGAGGGTCAGTACTGAGGGAGCGCTGCACTGTCGGAGGGTCAGTACTGAGGGAGCGTCGCACTGTTGGAGGGTCAGTACTGAGGGAGCGCTGCACTGTCGGAGGGTCAGTACTGAGGGAGCGTCGCACTGTTGGAGGTGCCGTCTTTCAGATGAGATGCTAAACCGAGGCCCCGTCTGCCCTCTCGGGTGGATTTAAAAGATCCCCTGGCCACTATTTGAAGAAGAGCAGGAGAATTCTCCCCGGTGTCGTACGCACAAGATTCTGAAAGCCATTGCCCGAACAACCAGAGAACAGGCAGTCAATGCAAGTGGCCTTTCGCAAGTAGGAAAATGGTGTGGTTTCTGTCATTTCTTTCTTTCATGTTTGTCATTAAACAGAAGATGAGAGCTGACCGTTACTGAGCAGTTCACTGCGGGAGCCCTGACTGTAATCAGGAGATGATGTTTCCTGCCCGTCTGTTGTGGAAGAGCTGTCATGTCTTTCACTGACCTCAGTTTTCTGATTGATGTGGGCTTCACGTTATCGAATATCTTTTATTAATCTCTGTCTATTTCACATCAATTGCTGGTGAATTTTCTGTAGACTTCAGTTCCAGACGTTCATCGAGATTCCCCCAATTAACTACCTTTACCGTAAACATTTGGGTCATGGTTGGAACAACTGAAAACCCAACAGGCTGATCGTATGGCGCTGGGTGAACCTCTGGCATAAAGCTTCGGATTAACACATCTGGGCTCACAGTCTTCATTTCATTCTCAACATCTGGGCTCACAGTCTTCATTCCATTCTCAACATCTGGGCTCATAGTCTTCAATCCATTCTCAACATCTGGGCTCACAGTCTTCGTTACATTCTCAACATCTGGGCTCACAGTCTTCATTCCATTCTCAACACCTGGGCTCACAGTCTTCACTTCATTCTCAACATCTGGGCTCACAGCCTTCATTCCATTCTCAACATCTGGGCTCACAGTCTTCATTCCATTCCCAACATCTGGGCTCACAGTCATTATTTCATTCTCAACATCTGGGCTCACAGTCTTCATTCCATTCTCAACATCTGGGTTCACAGCATTCATTCCATTCTCAACATCTGGACTCACAGTCTTCATTCCATTCTCAACATCTGGGCTCACAGCCTTCATTCCATTCTCAATATCTGGGCTCACAGTCTTCATTCCATTCTCAACATCTGGGCTCACAGTCTTCGTTCTATTCTCAACATCTGGGCTCGGAGTCTTCGTTCCATTCTCAACATCTGGGCTCACAATCTTCATTCCATTCTCAACATCTGGCATCACAGTTTTCATTCCATTCTCAACATCTGGACTCACAGTCTTCATTCCATTCTCAACATCTGGGCTCACAGTCTTCATTCTATTCTCAACATCTGGGCTCACAGTCTTCATTCTATTCTCAACATCTGGGCTCACAGTCATTATTTCATTCTCAACATCTGGGCTCACAGTCTTCGTTCCATTCTCAAAATCTGGGCTCACAATCTTCGTTCTATTCTCAACATCTGGGCTCACAGCCTTCAGTCCATTCTCAACATCTGATCTCACAGTCTTCATTCCATTCTCAACATCTGGGCTCACAGTCATTATTTCATTCTCAACATCTGGGCTCACAGTCTTCATTCCATTCTCAACATCTGGGTTCACAGTCTTCGTTCTATTCTCAACATCTGGACTCACAGTCTTCATTCCATTCTCAACATCTGGGCTCACAGTCTTCAATCCATTCTCAACATCTGGGCTCACAGCTTTCATTCCATTCTCAACATATGGGCTCATAGCCTTCGTTCCATTCTCAACATCTGGGCTCACAGCCTTCATTCCATTCTCAACATCTGGGCTCACAGTCTTCATTCCATTCTCAACATCTACGCTCACAATCTTCGTTATATTCTCAACATCTGGGCTCACAGTCTTCATTCCATTCTCAACATCTGGGCGCAGAGTCTTCATTCCATTCTCAACATCTGGGCTCACAGCCTTCATTCCATTTGCAACATCTGGGCTCACAGTCTTCATTCCATTCTCAACATCTGGGCTCACAGACTTCGTTCCATTCTCAACATCTGGGCTCACAGTCTTGTTCCATTCGCAACATCTGGGCTCACAATCTTCGTTCTATTCTCAACATCTGGGCTCAGAGACTTCGTTCCATTCTCAACATCTGGGCTCACAGTCTTCATTCCATTCTCAACATCTGGGCTCACAGTCTTCATTCCATTCTCAACATCTGGGCTCATAGCCTTCATTCCAATCTCAACATCTGGGCTCACAGTCTTCGTTGCATTCTCAACACCTGGGCTCACAGTCTTCACTTCATTCTCAACATCTGGGCTCACAGCCTTCATTCCATTCTCAACATCTGGGCTCACAGTCTTCATTCCATTCTCAACATCTGGGCTCATAACCTTCATTCCATTCTCAACATCTGGGCTCACAGTCTTCGTTGCATTCTCAACATCTGGGCTCACAGTCTTAATTGCATTCTCAACATCTGGGCTCACTGTCATCATTTCATTCTCAACATCTGGACTCACAGTCTTCATTCCATTCTCAACATCTGGGCTCACAGTCTTCATTCCATTCTCAACATCTGGGTTCACAATCATCGTTCTATTCTCAACATCTGGACTCACAGTCTTCATTCCATTCTCAACATCTGGGCTCACAGCCTTCATTCCATTCTCAACATCTGGACTCACAGTCTTCATTCCATTCTCAACATCTGGGCTCACAGCCTTCATTCCATTCTCTATATCTGGGCTCACAGTCTTCATTCCATTCTCAACATCTGGGCTCACAGTCTTCATTTCATTCTCAACATCTGGGCTCACAGTCTTCGTTCTATTCTCAACATCTGGGCTCGCAGTCTTCGTTCCATTCTCAACATCTGGGCTCACAATCTTCATTCTATTCTCAACATCTGGGCTTGCAGCCTTCGTTCCATTCTCAACATCTGGGCTCACAGTCTTCGTTCCATTCTCAATATCTGGGATCACAGCCTTGTTCCATTCTCAACATCTGGGCTTACAATCTTCGTTCTATTCTCAACATCTGGGCTCACAGTCTTCGTTCCATTCTCAACTTCTGGGCTCACAGTCTTCATTCCATTCTCAACATCTGGTCTCAGAGTCCTCATTCCATTCTCAGCATCTGGGCTCACAGCCTTCATTCCATTGTCAACATCTGGTCTCGCAGCCTTCATTCCATTGCCAACATCTGGGCTCACAGTCTTCATTCCATTCTCAACATCTGGGAACACAGTCTTCGTTCCATTCTCAACATCTGGGTGCAAAGACTTCATTCCATTCTCAACATCAGGGCTCAGAGTCTTCATTCCATTCTCAACATCTGGGCTCACAGCCTTCATTCCATTCTCAACATCTGGGCTCACAGTCTTCATTCCATTCTCAACCCCTGGGCTCGCATTCTTAACTTCATTCTCAACATCTGGGCTCACAGCCTTCATTCCATTTGCAACATCTGGGCTCACAGTCTTCATTCCATTCTCAACATCTGGACTCACAGCTTTCATTCTATTCTCAACATCTGGGCTCACAGCCTTCGTTCCATTCTCAACATCTGGGCTCACAGTCTTCATTCCATTCTCAACATATGGGCTCAAAGCCTTCGTTCCATTCTCAACATCTGGGCTCATAGCCTTCGTTCCATTCTCAACATCTGGGCTCACAGTCTTCGTTCCACTCTCAACATCTGGGCTCACAGCCTTCATTCCATTCTCAACATCTGGGCTCACAGTCTTCATTCCATTCTCAACATCTAGGCTCACAATCTTCGTTATATTCTCAACATCTGGGCTCACAGTCTTCATTCCATTCTCAACATCTGGGCTCACGGTGTTCATTCCATTCTCAACATCTGGGCTCACAGTCTTCATTCAATTCTCAACATCTGGGCTTGCACCCTTTGTTTCATTCTCAACATCTGGGCTCACAGACTTCGTTCCATTCTCAACATCTGGGCTCACAGTCTTGTTCCATTCGCAACATCTGGGCTCACAATCTTCGTTCTATTCTCAACATCTGGGCTCACAGTCTTCGTTCCATTCTCAACATCTGGGCTCACAGTCTTCATTCCATTCTCAACATCTGGGCTCACAGTCTTCATTCCATTCTCAACATCTGGGCTCATAGCCTTCATTCCAATCTCAACATCTGGGCTCACAGTCTTCGTTGCATTCTCAACACCTGGGCTCACAGTCTTCACTTCATTCTCAACATCTGGGCTCACAGCCTTCATTCCATTCTCAACATCTGGGCTCACAGTCTTCATTCCATTCTCAACATCTGGGCTCATAACCTTCATTCCATTCTCAACATCTGGGCTCACAGTCTTCGTTGCATTCTCAACATCTGGGCTCACAGTCTTAATTGCATTCTCAACATCTGGGCTCACTGTCATTATTTCATTCTCAACATCTGGACTCACAGTCTTCATTCCATTCTCAACATCTGGGCTCACAGCCTTCATTCCATTCTCAACATCTGGACTCACAGTCTTCATTCCATTCTCAACATCTGGGCTCACAGCCTTCATTCCATTCTCTATATCTGGGCTCACAGTCTTCATTCCATTTTCAACATCTGGACTCACAGTCTTCATTCCATTCTCAACATCTGGGCTCACAGCCTTCATTCCATTCTCTATATCTGGGCTCACAGTCTTCATTCCATTCTCAACATCTGGGCTCACATTCTTCATTTCATTCTCAACATCTGGGCTCACAGTCTTCGTTCTATTCTCAACATCTGGGCTCACAGTCTTCGTTCCATTCTCAACATCTGGGCTCACAATCGTCATTCTATTCTCAACATCTGGGCTCACAGCCTTCATTCCATTCTCAACATCTGGGCTCACAGTCTTCATTCCATTCTCAACATCTGGGATCACAGTCATTACTTCATTCTCAACATCTGGGCTCACAGTCTTCATTCCATTCTCAACATCTGGGTTCACAGTCTTCGTTCTATTCTCAACAACTGGACTCACAGTCTTCATTCCATTCTCAACATCTGGGCTCACAGTCTTCATTCCATTCTCAACATCTGGACTCACAGTCTTCATTCCATTCTGAACATCTGGGCTCACAGCCCTCATTCCATTCTCAATATCTGGGCTCACAGTCTTCATTCCATTCTCAACATCTGGGCTCACAGTCATTATTTCATTCTGAACATCTGGGCTCACAGTCTTCGTTCTATTCTCAACAGCTGGGCTCGCAGTCTTCGTTCTATTCTCAACATCTGGGCTCACAATCTTCGTTCTATTCTCAACATCTGAGCTCACAGTCTTCGTTCCATTCTCAACATCTGGGCTCACAGTCTTCATTCCATTCTCAACATCTGGGCGCTGAGTCTTCATTCCATTCTCAACATCTGGGCTCACAGCCTTCATTCCATTTGCAACATCTGGGCTCACAGTCTTCATTCCATTCTCAACATCTGGGCTCACAGCTTTCATTCTATTCTCAACATCTGGGCTTGCAGCCTTCGTTCCATTCTCAACATCTGGGATCACAGCCTTGTTCCATTCTCAACATCTGGGCTTACAATCTTCGTTCTATTCTCAACATCTGGGCTCACAGTCTTCGTTCCATTCTAAACTTCTGGGCTCACAGTCTTCATTCCATTCTCAACATCTGGGCTCAGAGTCCTCATTCCATTCTCAGCATCTGGGCTCACAGCCTTCATTCCATTGTCAACATCTGGGCTCGCAGCCTTCATTCCATTCTCAACATCTGGGCTCACAGTCTTCATTCCATTCACAACATCTGGGCACACAGTCTACATTCCATTCTCAACATCTGGGCTCACAGTCTTCGTTCCATTCTCAACATCTGGGTGCAAAGTCTTCATTCCATTCTCAACATCTGGGCTCAGAGTCTTCATTCCATTCTCAACATCTGGGCTCACAGCCTTCATTCCATTCTCAACATCTGGGCTCACAGTCTTCATTCCATTCTCAACCCCTGGGCTCGCATTCTTAACTTCATTCTCAACATCTGGGCTCACAGCCTTCATTCCATTTGCAACAGCTGGGCTCACAGTCTTCATTCCATTCACAACATCTGGGCACACAGTCTACATTCCATTCTCAACATCTGGGCTCACAGTCTTCGTTCCATTCTCAACATCTGGGTGCAAAGTCTTCATTCCATTCTCAACATCTGGGCTCAGAGTCTTCATTCCATTCTCAACATCTGGGCTCACAGTCTTCGTTACATTCTCAACATCTGGGCTCACAGCCTTCATTCCATTCTCAACATCTGGGCTCACAGTCTTCAATCCATTCTCAACATCTGGGCTCACAGCTTTCATTCCATTCTCAACATATGGGCTCACAGCCTTCGTTCCATTCTCAACATCTGGGCTCACAGCCTTCGTTCCATTCTCAACATCTGGGCTCACAGCCTTCATTCCATTCTCAACATCTGGGCTCACAGTCTTCATTCCATTCTCAACATCTGGGCTCACAATCTTCGTTACATTCTCAAATCTGGGCTCACAGTCTGCATTCCATTCTCAACCCCTGGGCTCGCATTCTTAACTTCATTCTCAACATCTGGGCTCACAGCCTTCATTCCATTTGCAACAGCTGGGCTCACAGTCTTCATTCCATTCTCAACATCTGGACTCACAGCTTTCATTCTATTCTCAACATCTGGGCTCACAGTCTTCGTTCCATTCTCAACATCTGGGCTCACAGTCTTCATTCCATTCTCAACATCTGGGCTCACAGGCTTCATTCCATTCTCAACATCTGGGCTCACAGCCTTCATTCCATTCTCAACATCTGGGCTCACAGCCTTCATTCCATTCTCAACATCTGGGCTCACAGCCTTCATTCCATTTTCAACATCTGGGCTCACAGTCTTCGTTCTATTCTCAACATCTGGGCTCACAGTCTTCATTCCATTCTCAACATCTGGGCTCAGAGTCCTCATTCCATTCTCAGCATCTGGGCTCACAGCCTTCATTCCATTGTCAACATCTGGGCTCGCAGCCTTCATTCCATTCTCAACATCTGGGCTCACAGTCTTCATTCCATTCTCAACATCTGGGCTCACAGTCTTCATTCCATTCTCAACATCTGGGCTCACAGTCTTCGTTCCATTCTCAACATCTGGGTGCAAAGTCTTCATTCCATTCTCAACATCTGGGCTCAGAGTCTTCATTCCATTCTCAACATCTGGGCTCACAGCCTTCATTCCATTCTCAACATCTGGGCTCACAGCCTTCATTCCATTCTCAACATCTGGGCTCACAGTCTTCAATCCATTCTCAACATCTGGGCTCACAGCTTTCATTCCATTCTCAACATATGGGCTCACAGCCTTCGTTCCATTCTCAACATCTGGGCTCACAGCCTTCGTTCCGTTCTCAACATCTGGGCTCACAGCCTTCATTCCATTCTCAACATCTGGGCTCACAGTCTTCATTCCATTCTCAACATCTGGGCTCACAATCTTCGTTACATTCTCAAATCTGGGCTCACAGTCTTCATTCCATTCTCAACCCCTGGGCTCACATTCTTAACTTCATTCTCAACATCTGGGCTCACAGTCTTCATTCCATTCTCAACATCTGGGCTCACGGTGTTCATTCCATTCTTAACATCTGGGCTCACAGTCTTCATTCCATTCTCAACATCTGGGTTCACAGTCTTCGTTCTATTCTCAACATCTGGGCTCACAGTCTGCGTTCCATTCTCAAAATCTGGGCTCACAGTCTCCGTTCCATTCTCAACATCTGGGCTCACAGTCTTCGTTCCATTCTCAACATTTGGGCTCACAGTCTTCATTCCATTCTCAACATCTGGGCTCACAGTCTTCGTTACATTCTCAACATCTGGGCTCACAGCCTTCATTCCATTCTCAACATCTGGGCTCACAGCCTTCGTTCCATTCTCAACATCTGGGCTCATAACCTTCATTCCATTCTCAACATCTGGGCTCACAGTCTTCGTTGCATTCTCAACATCTGGGCTCACAGTCTTAATTGCATTCTCAACATCTGGGCTCACTGTCATTATTTCATTCTCAACATCTGGACTCACAGTCTTCATTCCATTCTCAACATCTGGGCTCACAGCCTTCATTCCATTCTCAACATCTGGACTCACAGTCTTCATTCCATTCTCAACATCTGGGCTCACAGCCTTCATTCCATTCTCTATATCTGGGCTCACAGTCTTCATTCCATTTTCAACATCTGGACTCACAGTCTTCATTCCATTCTCAACATCTGGGCTCACAGCCTTCATTCCATTCTCTATATCTGGGCTCACAGTCTTCATTCCATTCTCAACATCTGGGCTCACATTCTTCATTTCATTCTCAACATCTGGGCTCACAGTCTTCGTTCTATTCTCAACATCTGGGCTCACAGTCTTCGTTCCATTCTCAACATCTGGGCTCACAATCGTCATTCTATTCTCAACATCTGGGCTCACAGCCTTCATTCCATTCTCAACATCTGGGCTCACAGTCTTCATTCCATTCTCAACATCTGGGATCACAGTCATTACTTCATTCTCAACATCTGGGCTCACAGTCTTCATTCCATTCTCAACATCTGGGTTCACAGTCTTCGTTCTATTCTCAACAACTGGACTCACAGTCTTCATTCCATTCTCAACATCTGGGCTCACAGTCTTCATTCCATTCTCAACATCTGGACTCACAGTCTTCATTCCATTCTGAACATCTGGGCTCACAGCCCTCATTCCATTCTCAATATCTGGGCTCACAGTCTTCATTCCATTCTCAACATCTGGGCTCACAGTCATTATTTCATTCTGAACATCTGGGCTCACAGTCTTCGTTCTATTCTCAACAGCTGGGCTCGCAGTCTTCGTTCTATTCTCAACATCTGGGCTCACAATCTTCGTTCTATTCTCAACATCTGAGCTCACAGTCTTCGTTCCATTCTCAACATCTGGGCTCACAGTCTTCATTCCATTCTCAACATCTGGGCGCTGAGTCTTCATTCCATTCTCAACATCTGGGCTCACAGCCTTCATTCCATTTGCAACATCTGGGCTCACAGTCTTCATTCCATTCTCAACATCTGGGCTCACAGCTTTCATTCTATTCTCAACATCTGGGCTTGCAGCCTTCGTTCCATTCTCAACATCTGGGATCACAGCCTTGTTCCATTCTCAACATCTGGGCTTACAATCTTCGTTCTATTCTCAACATCTGGGCTCACAGTCTTCGTTCCATTCTAAACTTCTGGGCTCACAGTCTTCATTCCATTCTCAACATCTGGGCTCAGAGTCCTCATTCCATTCTCAGCATCTGGGCTCACAGCCTTCATTCCATTGTCAACATCTGGGCTCGCAGCCTTCATTCCATTCTCAACATCTGGGCTCACAGTCTTCATTCCATTCACAACATCTGGGCACACAGTCTACATTCCATTCTCAACATCTGGGCTCACAGTCTTCGTTCCATTCTCAACATCTGGGTGCAAAGTCTTCATTCCATTCTCAACATCTGGGCTCAGAGTCTTCATTCCATTCTCAACATCTGGGCTCACAGCCTTCATTCCATTCTCAACATCTGGGCTCACAGTCTTCATTCCATTCTCAACCCCTGGGCTCGCATTCTTAACTTCATTCTCAACATCTGGGCTCACAGCCTTCATTCCATTTGCAACAGCTGGGCTCACAGTCTTCATTCCATTCACAACATCTGGGCACACAGTCTACATTCCATTCTCAACATCTGGGCTCACAGTCTTCGTTCCATTCTCAACATCTGGGTGCAAAGTCTTCATTCCATTCTCAACATCTGGGCTCAGAGTCTTCATTCCATTCTCAACATCTGGGCTCACAGTCTTCGTTACATTCTCAACATCTGGGCTCACAGCCTTCATTCCATTCTCAACATCTGGGCTCACAGTCTTCAATCCATTCTCAACATCTGGGCTCACAGCTTTCATTCCATTCTCAACATATGGGCTCACAGCCTTCGTTCCATTCTCAACATCTGGGCTCACAGCCTTCGTTCCATTCTCAACATCTGGGCTCACAGCCTTCATTCCATTCTCAACATCTGGGCTCACAGTCTTCATTCCATTCTCAACATCTGGGCTCACAATCTTCGTTACATTCTCAAATCTGGGCTCACAGTCTGCATTCCATTCTCAACCCCTGGGCTCGCATTCTTAACTTCATTCTCAACATCTGGGCTCACAGCCTTCATTCCATTTGCAACAGCTGGGCTCACAGTCTTCATTCCATTCTCAACATCTGGACTCACAGCTTTCATTCTATTCTCAACATCTGGGCTCACAGTCTTCGTTCCATTCTCAACATCTGGGCTCACAGTCTTCATTCCATTCTCAACATCTGGGCTCACAGGCTTCATTCCATTCTCAACATCTGGGCTCACAGCCTTCATTCCATTCTCAACATCTGGGCTCACAGCCTTCATTCCATTCTCAACATCTGGGCTCACAGCCTTCATTCCATTTTCAACATCTGGGCTCACAGTCTTCGTTCTATTCTCAACATCTGGGCTCACAGTCTTCATTCCATTCTCAACATCTGGGCTCAGAGTCCTCATTCCATTCTCAGCATCTGGGCTCACAGCCTTCATTCCATTGTCAACATCTGGGCTCGCAGCCTTCATTCCATTCTCAACATCTGGGCTCACAGTCTTCATTCCATTCTCAACATCTGGGCTCACAGTCTTCATTCCATTCTCAACATCTGGGCTCACAGTCTTCGTTCCATTCTCAACATCTGGGTGCAAAGTCTTCATTCCATTCTCAACATCTGGGCTCAGAGTCTTCATTCCATTCTCAACATCTGGGCTCACAGCCTTCATTCCATTCTCAACATCTGGGCTCACAGCCTTCATTCCATTCTCAACATCTGGGCTCACAGTCTTCAATCCATTCTCAACATCTGGGCTCACAGCTTTCATTCCATTCTCAACATATGGGCTCACAGCCTTCGTTCCATTCTCAACATCTGGGCTCACAGCCTTCGTTCCGTTCTCAACATCTGGGCTCACAGCCTTCATTCCATTCTCAACATCTGGGCTCACAGTCTTCATTCCATTCTCAACATCTGGGCTCACAATCTTCGTTACATTCTCAAATCTGGGCTCACAGTCTTCATTCCATTCTCAACCCCTGGGCTCACATTCTTAACTTCATTCTCAACATCTGGGCTCACAGTCTTCATTCCATTCTCAACATCTGGGCTCACGGTGTTCATTCCATTCTTAACATCTGGGCTCACAGTCTTCATTCCATTCTCAACATCTGGGTTCACAGTCTTCGTTCTATTCTCAACATCTGGGCTCACAGTCTGCGTTCCATTCTCAAAATCTGGGCTCACAGTCTCCGTTCCATTCTCAACATCTGGGCTCACAGTCTTCGTTCCATTCTCAACATTTGGGCTCACAGTCTTCATTCCATTCTCAACATCTGGGCTCACAGTCTTCGTTACATTCTCAACATCTGGGCTCACAGCCTTCATTCCATTCTCAACATCTGGGCTCACAGCCTTCGTTCCATTCTCAACATCTGGGCTCACAGCCTTCGTTCCATTCTCAACATCTGGGCTCACAATCTTCGTTCTATTCTCAACATCTGGGCTCACAGTCTTCGTTCCATTCTCAACATCTGGGCTAACAGTCTTCATTCCATTCTCAACATCTGGGCTCACAGTTTTTGTTCCATTCTCAACATCTGGGCTCACATTCTTCATTCCATTCTCAACATCTGGGCTCACAGCCTTTGTTCCATTCCCATCATCTGGGCTCACAGTCTTCATTCCATTCTCAACATCTGGGCTCACAGTCTTCATTCCATTCTGAACATCTGGGCTCAGAGTCTTCATTCCATTCTCAACATCTGGGCTCACAGCCTTTGTTCCATTCCCATCATCTCGGCTCACAGCCTTCATTCCATTCTCAACATCTGGGCTCACAGCCTTCATTCCATTCTCAACATCTGGGCTCACAGTCTCCATTCCATTCTCAACATCTGGGCTCACAGCCTTCGTTCCATTCTCAACATCTGGGCTCACAGCCTTCATTCCATTCTCAACATCTGGGCTCACAGTCTTCATTCCATTCTCAACATCTGGGCTCACAGCCTTCATTCCATTCTCAACATCTGGGCTCACAGCCTTCATTCCATTCTCAACATCTGGGCTCACAGTCTTCATTCCATTCTCAACATCTGGGCTCACAGCCTTCTTTCCATTCTCAACATCTGGGCTCACAGCCTTCGTTCCATTCTCAACATCTTTGAGAAGCAACTTCTCTGGCAATGACCCTTGAGTGTTCGAACCTTGTGACCTCTCACCTCCTCATTCGCTGCTCCTTCCTTTTAATGAACAAACTACAATATCTTGCGTCAATGCTGCACCTTTCACGTAGTGAAACACCCCAGGGTGCTTCACAGGAGCGTCAATCAAACCAAAACTCACAGCGAGACACATCAGGAGATATTAGGACAGGTGACCAAAAGCTCGGTCAAAGAGGTAGGTTTTAAGGAGCGTCTTAAAGGAGGAGAGAGAGGGGGAGAGACGGAGAGGTTTAGGGAGGGAATTCCAGAGCTCAGGCCCAGGCAGCTGAAAGCTGCAATATTGTTCTTTTTCCATTCTTTCTTACACCTCTTTGCAGAACATGGGATCTTGCTGTGTGTAATTTGCCTCCACACTTTGTCAGTATATTGGGACACCCCGAGGGTGTGAGAGATGTTCTTTAAATACAGGCTCTTTCATTATATAAGGTCAGTTCTCAGTCACCTGTTTCTTGAGTTCTTGCATTATTAAATCATTAATTTGTTTGTGATAATAACACACGAAGTACTCTGCAGGCACACTGATACCGTTCTCACCCTCAAACAGCTGTCTCCTCACATTTACAATCCAGATGGAAGACTGAGCTTTTGGCAAGACTTAACATTCAGAATATTGTCATTGTACAAAAAGTCCCAGCCAGCAAGTATCGCAAAATTAAACCCTGCAGGAAAAGAGCTGGTATTTTACTCCAAACAATTGGGAAGAAAGAAAGAAATTGTATTCATCTGGTGTCTTTCACCACCTCAGGACGTCCCAAAGCACTTTACAGCCAATGAAGTATTTTTGAAGTGTAGTCACTGTAGTAATAGAATCATAGAAGTTTACAACATGGAAACAGGCCCTTCGGCCCAACATGTCCATGTCGCCCAGTTTATACCACTAAGCTAGTCCCAATTGCCTGCATTTGGCCCATATCCCTCTATACCCATCTTACCCATGTAACTGTCCAAATGCTTTTAAAAAGACAAAATTGTACCCGCCTCTACTACTGCCTCTGGCAGCTCGTTCCAGACACTCACCACCCTTTGAGTGAAAAAATTGCCCCTCTGGACCCTTTTGTATCTCTCCCCTCTCACCTTAAATCTATGTCCCCTCGTTATAGACTCCCCTACCTTTGGGAAAAGATTTTGACTATCTACCTTATCTATGCCCCTCATTATTTTATAGACTTCTATAAGATCACCCCTTAACCTCCTACTCTCCAGGGAAAAAAGTCTCAGTCTAACCAACCTCTCCCTATAAGTCAAACCATCAAGTCCCGGTAGCATCCTAGTAAATCTTTTCTGCACTCTTTCTAGTTTAATAATATCCTTTCTATAATAGGGTGACCAGAACTGTACACAGTATTCCAAGTGTGGCCTTACTAATGTCCTGTACAACTTCAACAAGACATCCCAACTCCTGTATTCAATGTTCTGACCAATGAAACCAAGCATGCCGAATGCCTTCTTCACCACCCTATCCACCAGTGACTCCACTTTCAAGGAGCTATGAACCTGTACTCCTAGATCTCTTTGTTCTATAACTGTCCCCAACGCCCTACCATTAACGGAGTAGGTCCTGGCCTGATTCGATCTACCAAAATGCATCACCTCACATTTATCTAAATTAAACTCCATCTGCCATTCATCGGCCCACTGGCCCAATTTATCAAGATCCCATTGCAATCCTAGATAACCTTCTTCACTGTCCACAATGCCACCAATCTTGGTGTCATCTGCAAACTTACTAACCATGCCTCCTAAATTCTCATCCAAATCATTAATATAAATAACAAATAACAGCGGACCCAGCACCGATCCCTGAGGCACACTGCTGGACACAGGCATCCAGTTTGAAAAACAACCCTCCACAACCACCCTCTGTCTTCTGTCGTCAAGCCAATTTTGTATCGAATTGGCTACCTCACCTTGGATCCCGTGAGATTTAACCTTATGTAACAACCTACCATGCGGTACCTTGTCAAAGGCTTTGCTAAATGTAGGAAACGCAGCAGCCAAATTGTGCACAGCAAGATCCCACAAACAGCAATGCGACAATGACCAGATGATCTGTTTTTAGTGATGTTGGTTGAGGGATAAATTTGGCCAGCACACCGTTTTTAGTGATATTGCCAATCTTTGATTCCAATTTACCCGGGCCAGGTCTGTTCTCATCCCCCTGAAATTTGCCCTCCTCTAATTGAGTATTTTTACTCTAGAGTGGTCCATGTCCTTTTCCACAGCTATTCTAAATCTTATGATATTATGATCGCTGTTTCCCAAATGTTCCCCCATTGACATTTGCTCCACTTGACCCACCTCATTCCCCAGAACCAGATCCAGCAATGCCTCCTTCCTCATTGGGCCGGAAACACACTGATCAAGAAAGTTCTCCTGAACGCATTTCAAAAATTCCCCTCCCTCTATGCCCCTTATATTATTATTACTATCCCAGTCTATATGAGGATAGTTGAAGTCCCCTCGTTATCACCACTCTAAAGCTTTTGCACCTCAATGAGGGGACTAGATAGAGTGGATAGGAAGGACCTATTTCCCTTAGCAGAGGGGTCAGTGACCAGGGGGCCTAGATTTAAAGTAATTGGTAGAAGGATTAGAGGGGAGCTGAGGAGAAATGTTTTCACCCAGAGGGTGGTGGGGGTCTGGAACTCACTGCCTGAGAGGGTGGGAGAGACAGAAACCCTCAACTCATTTACAAAGTACCTGGATGTGCCCCTGAAGTGCTGGAACCCACAGGGCTACGGACCAAGTGCTGGAAAGTGGGACTAAGCTGGATAGATCTTTTTCACGATGGGCTGAATGGCCTCCTTCTGAGCCATAAATTTCCATGATTCCATGATTAAATCTCCCCTTAACCTTCTCTGCTCTGAGGTGAACAATCCCAGCTTCTCCAGTCTCTCCACATCACTGAAGTCCCTCATCCCTGGTCAGGTCTCCACAATGATCTGGTGAACGTACTGTCAACATTGAACCATCTCCTGTTTTCCATTCAAGCACTTTATCGCTCATTCATTCAGGCGTCAGCCGTGGCTCAATGGGAAACACCCTCACATCTCAGGTCAGAAGGTCGTGGGTTCATGTCCTCACATCACAAATTGAGCCCATAATCCAGGCGGGCACTCCCAGCGCAGTACTAAGGGAGTGCATCACTGTCGGAGGGTCAGTACTGAGGGAGCGCTGCACTGTCGGAGGGTCAGTACTGAGGGAGTGCTGCACTGTCGGAGGGTCAGTACTGAGGGAGCGCTGCACTGTCGGAGGGTCAGTATTGAGGGAGCGCTGCACTGTCAGAGGGTCAGTACTGAGGGAGCGCCGCACTGTCGGAGGGTCAGTACTGAGGGAGCGCTGCACTGTCGGAGGGTCAGTACTGAGGGAGTGCATCACTGTCGGAGGGTCAGTACTGAGGGAGCGCTGCACTGTCGGAGGGTCAGTACTGAGGGAGTGCATCACTGTCGGAGGGTCAGTACTGATGGAGCGCCGCACTGTCGGAGGGTCAGTACTGAGGGAGCGCTGCACTGTCGGAGGGTCAGTACTGAGGGAGCGCTGCACTGTCGGAGGGTCAGTACTGAGGGAGCGCTGCACTGTCGGAGGGTCAGTACTGAGGGAGCTCTGCACTGTCGGAGGGTCAGTACTGAGGGAGTGCTGCACTGTCAGAGGGTCAGTACTGAGGGAGCGCCGCACTGTCGGAGGGTCAGTACTGAGGGAGTGCTGCACTGTCGGAGGGTCAGTGCTGAGGGAGTGCTGCACTGTCGGAGGGTCAGTACTGAGGGAGCGCTGCACTGTCGGAGGGTCAGTACTGAGGGAGCTCTGCACTGTCGGAGGGTCAGTACTGAGGGAGTGCTGCACTGTCAGAGGGTCAGTACTGAGGGAGCGCTGCACTGTCGGAGGGTCAGTGCTGAGGGAGTGCTGCACTGTCAGGGTCAGTACTGAGGGAGCACTGCACTGTCGGAGGGTCAGTACTGAGGGAGCGCTGCACTGTCGGAGGGTCAGTACTGAGGGAGTGCTGCACTGTCGGAGGGTCAGTACTGAGGGAATGCTGCACTGTCGGAGGGTCAGTACTGAGGGAGCTCTGCACTGTCGGAGGGTCAGTACTGAGGGAATGCTGCACTGTCGGAGGGTCAGTACTGAGGGAGTGCTGCACTGTCGGAGGGTCAGTACTGAGGGAGCGCCGCACTGTCGGAGGGTCAGTACTGAGGGAGCGCCGCACTGTCGGAGGGTCAGTACTGAGGGAGTGCCGCACTGTCGGAGGGTCAGTACTGAGGGAGTGCCGCACTGTCGGAGGGTCAGTACTGAGGGAGTGCCGCACTGTCGGAGGGTCAGTGCTGAGGGAGTGCCGCACTGTCGGAGGGTCAGTACTGAGGGAGTGCTGCACTGTCGGAGGGTCAGTACTGAGGGAGCGCCGCACTTTCGGAGGGTCAGTACTGAGGGAGCCCTGCACTGTCGGAGGGTCAGTACTGAGGGAGTGCTGCACTGTCGGAGGGTCAGTACTGAGGGAGTGCCGCACTGTCGGAGGGTCAGTACTGAGGGAGCCCTGCACTGTCGGAGGGTCAGTACTGAGGGAGTGCTGCACTGTCGGTGGGTCAGTACTGAGGGAGTGCTGCACTGTCGGAGGGTCAGTACTGAGGGAGCGCCGCACTGTCGGAGGGTCAGTACTGAGGGAGTGCTGCACTGTCAGAGGGTCAGTACTGAGGGAGTGCTGCACTGTCGGAGGGTCAGTACTGAGGGAGTGCCGCACTGTCGGAGGGTCAGTACTGAGGGAGCGCCGCACTGTCGGAGGGTCAGTACTGAGGGAGCGCCGCACTGTTGGAGGGTCAGTACTGAGGGAGCGCCGCACTGTCGGAGGGTCAGTACTGAGGGAGCGCTGCACTGTCGGAGGGTCAGTACTGAGGGAGCGCCGCACTGTCGGAGGGTCAGTACTGAGGGAGCGCCGCACTGTTGGAGGGTCAGTACTGAGGGAGCGCCGCACTGTCGGAGGGTCAGTACTGAGGGAGCGCTGCACTGTCGGAGGGTCAGTACTGAGGGAGTGCTGCACTGTCGGAGGGTCAGTACTGAGGGAGTGCCGCACTGTCGGAGGGTCAGTACTGAGGGAGTGCTGCACTGTCGGAGGGTCAGTACTGAGGGAGCGCCGCACTTTCGGAGGGTCAGTACTGAGGGAGTGCTGCACTGTCGGAGGGTCAGTACTGAGGGAGTGCCGCACTGTCGGAGGGTCAGTACTGAGGGAGTGCCGCACTGTCGGAGGGTCAGTACTGAGGGAGTGCTGCACTGTCGGAGGGTCAGTACTGAGGGAGCGCCGCACTGTCGGAGGGTCAGTACTGAGGGAGTGCTGCACTGTCGGAGGGTCAGTACTGAGGGAGTGCCGCACTGTTGGAGGGTCAGTACTGAGGGAGTGCCGCACTGTCGGAGGGTCAGTACTGAGGGAGCGCTGCACTGTCGGAGGGGCAGTACTGAGGGAGCGCCGCACTGTCGGAGGTTCAGTACTGAGGGAGTGCTGCACTGTCGGAGGGTCAGTACTGAGGGAGTGCTGCACTGTCGGAGGGTCAGTACTGAGGGAGTGCCGCACTGTCGGAGGGTCAGTACTGAGGGAGCGCCTCACTGTCGGAGGGTCAGTACTGAGGGAGCGCCGCACTGTCGGAGGGTCAGTACTGAGGGAGCGCTACACTGTCGGAGGGTCAGTACTGAGGGAGCGCCGCACTGTCGGAGGGTCAGTACTGAGGGAGTGCTGCACTGTCGGAGGGTCAGTACTGAGGGAGTGCCGCACTGTCGGAGGGTCAGTACTGAGGGAGCGCCGCACTGTCGGAGGGTCAGTACTGAGGGAGTGCCGCACTGTCGGAGGGTCAGTACTGAGGGAGTGCCGCACTGTCGGAGGGTCAGTACTGAGGGAGTGCCGCACTGTCGGAGGGTCAGTACTGAGGGAGTGCAGCACTGTCGGAGGGTCAGTACTGAGGGAGCGCCGCACTGTCGGAGGGTCAGTACTGAGGGAGTGCCGCACTGTCGGAGGGTCAGTACTGAGGGAGCGCCGCACTGTCGGAGGTGCCGTCTTTCGGATGAGACGTTAAACCGAGGCCCCGTCTGCCCCTCTCGGGTGGATGTAAAAGATCCCACGGCCGCTATTTCGAAGAAGAGCAGGGGGGAGTCCCCCCCCGGGGTCCTGGGGCTAATATTTATCCCTCAACTAACATCACTAAAACAGATGATCTGGTCATTTATCACATTGCTGTTTGTGGGATCTTGCTGTGCACAAATTGGCTGCTGCGTTTCCCACATTACACCAGTGAGGACAGTTCACAAAGTCCCTCCCTGGCTGTGAAGTACTTCACTGGGACGTCCTGTGGTGAAAGGCACCATGGATGGCCAAGTCTTTGCACTGCCTCTCCCGTCGGTACCATGTCCCTTGCAGTCCCTTCTCTCCTCTCCTTGTTCTCTGCCGATCGCCAGTATCACTTGTCCTGTTGTGATAAAGTGTGTACCCGCAGCGTTCTCCCCACACAGACTCACTCAGTCACAGAGTGCTGGCAGCATTCTATCATTTCCACTTAGTGCAACATCACTTATTATTGGGACTGTATTCTGTCCACTTCGGAGACGTCACAAGTGGCAGCATTAACTGAAGGTCACAAAACCACATCTGAATCTTCGTCCCGATGGTGGCTGCTGACACTTTCAAAGCTCATTAAAAGGAAATGGTTCATTCAAGCTAATAATTAGTCCTGAAAGATGTGCCTTGCTATTGAGAGAAATTATTTATATTTCAGTGTTGAACTGGCTGCAGCATCATTGGTGACTCGAAACAGGATTCAGACTAATTTGGCAGGGGATGGGTACCAGGACGCAGCAATGGAAAGGAGAAACAAGGGGCACAAAGGATTGGGAGAGATAGATAGCACTGGGGCAAGTAATAGTACGGTGTTAGGTGGGATCAGATTAAGAGAGAGTAAAAGAAGGTCTAAGACGGGTTCACAGTTCATGTGTGTAAACGCACAAAGTGTGGTAAACAAGGTCGGTGAGCTGCAGGCACAAATAGCCACATGGGAATATGATGTTGTGGCGATAACGGAGACCTGTATCAAACAAGGGCAGGATTGGGTACTAAATATTCCTGGATACAAGGTGTTCAGGAAAGATAGGGAAGGAAAGAAAGGAGGGGGTGGGTGTCAGTATTGATTAAGGAGAATATTGTAGTGCTGGAGAGAGAGGATGTCCTGGAGGGGTCAAGGACAGAATCTATTTGATTAGAGTTAAGAAACATTAGAGGTGCCATTACACTACTGGATGTATTCTATAGGCCACCAACCAGTGGGAATGATATAGAGGAGCACATTTGTAGGGAAATTACAGAGAGGTGCAAAAGCCATAGAGTAGTGATAATGGGGGACTTCAACTACCCTAATATAGACTGGGATAGTAATAGTGTAAAGGGCAGAGAGGGGGAAGAATTTCTGAAATGTGTTCAGGATAACTTTCTTAATCAGTGCATTTCCAGCCCAATGAGGAAGGAGGCATTGCTGGATCTGGTTCTGGGGAATGAGGTGGGCCAAGTGGAGCAAGTGTCAGTGGGAGAACATTTAGGGAGCAGCGATCATAATATCATAGGGTTTAGATGAGTTATGGAAAAGGACAAGGAGCAATCTAGAGTAAAAATACTCAATCGGAGGAGGGCCAATTTCACTGGGTTGAGAACAGATCTGGCCCGGGTAAATTGGAATCAAAGATCGACAGGCAAAACTGTAATTGAACAGTGAGCGGCCTTTAAAGAGGAGATGGATCGGGTACAGTCTGGGTACATTCCCACGAGGGGGAAAGGTAGGGCAAATAAAGCCAGAGCTCCCTGGATGACGAAAGAGATAGAGAGTAAGATGAAGCATAAAAAAGGGGGCGTATGAGAAATGTCAGGTTGATAATACAAGTGAGAACCAGGCTGAATATAGAAAGTTCAGAGGGCAAGTGAAAAAGGAAATAAGAGGGGCAAAGAGAGAGTCTGAGAATAGACTGGTGACCAACATAAAAGGGAATCCAAAAGTCTTCGACAGGCTGTAAATAGTAAACAGGAAGTAAGAGGAGAGGTGGGGCCGATTAGGGGCCATAAAGGAGATCGACTCACGGAGGCGGAGGGCATGGCCGAGGTATTAAATGAGAACTTTGCATCTGTCTTTACCGAGGAAGAAGATGCTGCCAGAGTCTCAGTAAAAGAGGAGGTACTGGAGATACTAGATGGGCTAAAAATTGATAAAGAGGTGGTACTAGAAGGTTGGCTGTACTTAAAATAGATAACTCACCCGGTCTGTTTTTTATTTGTTCATGGGATGTGGGCGTCACTGGCGAGGCCGGCATTTATTGCCCATCCCTAATTGCCCCTTGAGAAGGTGGTGGTGAGCCGCCTTCTTGAACCGCTGCAGTCCGTGTGGTGACGGTTCTCCCACAGTGCTGTTAGGAAGGGAGTTCCAGGATTTTGACCCAGCGACGATGAAGGAACGGCGATATATTTCCAAGTCGGGATGGTGTGTGACTTGGAGGGGAACGTGCAGGTGGTGTTGTTCCCATGTACCTGCTGCCCTTGTCCTTCTAGGTGGTAGAGGTCGCGGGTTTGGGAGGTGCTGTCGAAGAAGCCTTGGCGAATTGCTGCAGTGCATCCTGTGGATGGTACACACTGCAGCCACAGTGCGCCGGTGGTGAAGGGAGTGAATGTTTAGGGTGGTGGATGGGATGCCAATCAAGCGGGCTGCTTTGTCCTGGATGGTGTCGAGCTTCTTGAGTGTTGTTGGAGCTGCACTCATCCAGGCAAGTGGAGAGTATTCCATCACACTCCTGACTTGTGCCTTGTAGATGGTGGAAAGGCTTTGGGGAGTCAGGAGGTGAGTCACTCGCCGCAGAATACCCAGCCTCTGACCTGCTCTCGTAGCCACAATATTTATATAGCTGGTCCAGTTAAGTTTCTGGTCAATGGTGACCCCCAGGATGTTGATGGTGGGGGATTCGGTGATGGTAATGCCGTTGAATGTCAAGGGGAGGTGGTTAGACTCTCTCTTGTTGGAGATGGTCATTGCCTGGCATTTGTCTGGCGTGAATGTTACTTGCCACTTATCAGCCCAAGCCTGGATGTTGTCCAGGTCTTGTTGCATGCGGGCTCGGACTGCTTCATTATTTGAGGGGTTGCGAATGGAACTGAACACTGTGCAATCATCAGCGAACATCCCCATTTCTGACCTTATGATGGAGGGAAGGTCATTGATGAAGCAGCTGAAGATGGTTGGGCCGAGGACACTGCCCTGAGGAACTCCTGCAGCAATGTCCTGGGGCTGAGATGATTGGCCTCCAACAACCACTACCATCTTCCTTTGTGCGAGGTATGACTCCAGCCACTGGAGAGTTTTCCCCCTGATTCCCATTGACTTGAATTTTACTAGGGCTCCTTGGTGCCACACTCGGTCAAATGCTGCCTTGATGTCAAGGGCAGTCACTCTCACCTCACCTCTGGAATTCAGCTCTTTTGTCCATGTTTGGACCAAGGCTGTAATGAGGTCTGGAGCCGAGTGGTCCTGGCGGAACCCAAACTGAGCATCGGTGAGCAGGTTATTGGTGAGTAAGTGCTGCTTGATAGCACTGTCGACGACACCTTCCATCACTTTGCTGATGATTGAGAGTGGACTGATGGGGCGGTAATTGGCCGGATTGGATTTGTCCTGGTTTTTGTGGACAGGACATACCTGGGCAATTTTCCACATTGTTGGGTAGATGCCAGTGTTGTAGCTGTACTGGAACAGCTTGGCTGGAGGTGCAGCTAGTTCTGGAGCACAAGTCTTCAGCACTACAGCTGGGATGTTGTCGGGGCCCATAGCCTTTGCTGTATCCAGTGCACTCAGCCGTTTCTTGATATCACGTGGAGTGAATCGAATTGTCTGAAGACTGGCTTCTGTGATGGTGGAGATATCGGGAGGAGGCTGAGATGGATCATCCACTCGGCACTTCTGGCTGACGATGGTTGCAAACGCTTCAGCCTTGTCTTTTGCACTCACGTGCTGGACTCCGCCATCATTGAGGATGGGGATGTTTACAGAGCCTCCTCCTCCCGTTAGTTGTTTAATTGTCCACCACCATTCAAGACTGGATGTGGCAGGACTGCAGAGCTTTGATCTGATCCGTTGGTTGTGGAATCGCTTAGCTCTGTCTATAGCATGTTGCTTCCGCTGTTTAGCATGCATGTAGTCCTGAGTTGTAGCTTCACCAGGTTGGCACCTCATTTTTAGGTACACCTGGTGCTGCTCCTGGCATGCTCTTCTACACTCCTCATTGAACCAGGGTTGATCCCCTGGCTTGTTGGTAATGGTAGAGTGAGGAATATGCCGGGCCATGAGGTTACAGATTGTGCTGGAATACAATTCTGCTGCTGCTGATGGCCCACAGCGCCTCATGGATGCCCAGTTTTGAGCTGCTAGATCTGTTCTGAATCTATCCCATTTAGCATGGTCTGGATGGGATGCATCCTAGTTTGCTGACAGATGTAAGGGTGGAAATTGCGGAGGTACTGGCCGTGATCTTCCAATCCATAGGTACAGGGGTGGTGCCAGAGGACTGGAGAATTGCAAATGTTACACCCTTGTTCAACAAAGGGGTGTAAGGATAAACCCAGCAACTACAGGCCAGTCAGTTTAACCTCAGTGGTGGGGAAACTTTTGGAAACGATAATCCGGGACAGAATTAACAGTCACTTGGACAAGGGAGGATTGATTAGGGAAAGGCAGCACGGATTTGTTAAAGGCAAATCGTGTTTAACTGACTTGATAGAGTTTTTTGATGAGGTAACAGAGAGGGTCGTTGAGGGCAATGTGGTTGATGTTGTGTATATGGACTTTCAAAAGGCGTTTGATTAAGTGCCTCATAATAGGCTTATCATCAAGATTGAAGCCCATGGAATAAAAGGGTTAGTGACAGCATGGATACAGAATTGATAGGAAATAGAGAGTAGTGGTGAACGGTTGTTTTTCGGACTGGGGGGAGGTGGACAGGGTTTAAACTAGCTTGGCAGGGGGATGGGAACCTGAGTGTAGATTCAGAAGGGAGAGAAGCTGAGCTGGAAATGGAAGGCAGAAAATTAATGAGTGAGTTTGGAAGGCAGAGGAAACAAAGGTTAGAAAATACACAACAAAGGAGTTTGGCAGTGGTTAATGGTATTTACCTCAATGCATGGAGTCTAGTGAATAAGGCGGATGAGCTGAGGACACAGATAGACACGTGGCAGTACGATATCTTAGCTATTACTGAAACATGGCTTAAAGAGGGGCAGGAATGGCAGCTCAACAATCCTGGTTCCAGGGCTTTCAGACGATATAGAGAGGGGGATAAAAAAGGATGGGGGGGTCGCAATTTTGGTTAAAGAAACAATTAGAGCTGTGAGGAGGGATGATATTTTAGAAGGATCATCAAATGAGGCCATATGGGTTGAGCTAAAGAACAAAAAAGGGGCAGTCACACTGCTGGGAGTGAACTATAGACCCCCAAACAGTCAGAGGGAGATAGAGGAGCAAATATGGAGGCAAATCCCTGAGAAGTGCAAAAACAGTAGGGCAGTAATAGTCGGGGATTTAAACAACCCGAATATTAACCGGGATACAATCAGTGTAAAAGGTATCGAGGGAGCAGAATTCTTAAATTGCACACAGGAGAATTTTATTAGCCAGTACGTAGCGAGCCCAACAAGAGGGGGGGCAGTTCTGGATTTAGTTTTGGGGAATGAAACTGGGCAGGTGGAAGGAGTATCAGTGGGAGAGCATTTTTGTGGTAGTGATCATAATGCAGTTAGATTTAGCCTAGTTATGGAAAAGGACAAAGACAGAACAGGGGTGAAAGTTCTGAATTGGGGAAAGGACAATTTTACTGAGCTGTGAAGTGATTTAGCAAAAGTGGAACTGGAAACAGCGACTTGAAGGTAAATCAGTGTCAGAGCAGTGGGAGAGATTCAAAGGGGAGATTCAAGGGGTTCAGAGTAAACATGTTCCCACAAAGAGAAAGGGAGGGGCTGACAAATCTACAGCCCCCTGGATGACAAGGAGCATTCAGGGTAAGATAAGACAGAAAAGGGAAGCTTATATCAGACACCGAGAGCTCAACACTGCAGAAAGCCGAGAGGAGTATAGAAACGGCGGAGTGCACTGGATACAGCAAAGGCTATGGGCCCCGACAACATCCCAGCTGTAGTGCTGAAGACTTGTGCTCCAGAACTAGCTGCGCCTCAAGCCAAGCTGTTCCAGTACAGCTACAACACTGGCATCTACCCGACAATGTGGAAAATTGCCCAGGTATGTCCTGTCCACAAAAAGCAGGACAAATCCAATCCGGCCAATTACCGCCCCATCAGTCTACTCTCAATCATCAGCAAAGTGATGGAAGGTGTCGTCGACAGTGCTATCAAGCGTCACTTACTCACCAATAACCTGCTCAACGATGCTCAGTTTGGGTTCCGCCAGGACCACTCGGCTCCAGACCTCATTACAGCCTTGGTCCAAACATGGACAAAAGAGCTGAATTCCAGAGGTGAGGTGAGAGTGACTGCCCTTGACATCAAGGCAGCATTTGACCGAGTGTGGCACCAAGGAGCCCTAGTAAAATTGAAGTCCATGGGAATCAGGGAGAAAACTCTCAAGTGGCTGGAGTCATACCTAGCACAAAGGAAGATGGTAGTGGTTGTTGGTGGCCAATCATCTCAGCCCCAGGACATTCAGTCCCTCTACACCTCCATCCCTCACCAGGACATGGTGAGGGATGGAGGTGTCGAGGGACTGAATGTCCTGGTGGGGGATGGAGGTGTAGAGGGACTGAATGTCCTGGTGAGGGATGGAGATGTCGGCGGACTGAATGTCCTGATGAAAAGGAGACGGTTCGGGCCGGGAAACTGGAACCTGTTAAAGTGGCGAGGGGTGTTGGAAGAGACTGGACAAGGGGAGAAATAAGTTCCTTGGGGCAAAGAACAAGCTGAAACGATGGTTCTCCAATTCCAGTCCTGTTTGTGGATCTTGGGAAGGAGGTAGAAAGGGCTGTGTGGGGTTGGGGGATGAAGTTGGAGGCCGTGGGGGGGGATGATCTCCAGAGGCGATGAGGTCTGGGAAACTATGGCTTCATACTCGGTGGTGGGGCTTTGGTCCAAGGGGAGGTAGGAGGAGGTGTCGGAGAGTTGGCCTTCAACGTCCGCAAGGTCGAGGTCTGTTCGCCAGGCAACAACAGCACAGCCCTTGTCAGCGGTTTAATGACACTGTCCGGGTTAGACCTGAGAGGGCGGAGTGAGGGGAGGTCAGAGGGACGGAGCTTCGAGTGAGTGAGGGGGGGAGTGAGGGGGGAGTGATGGGAGGTCAGAGGACGGAGCTTCGAGTGAGTGAGGGGGGAGTGATGGGAGGTCAGGGGACGGAGCTTCGAGTGAGTGAGGGGGAGTGAGGGGGGGAGTGATGGGAGGTCAGAGGGACGGAGCTTCGAGTGAGTGAGGGGGGAGTGAGGGGGGGAGTGATGGGAGGTCAGAGGGACGGAGCTTCGAGTGAGTGAGGGGGGAGTGAGGGGGGGAGTGATGGGAGGTCAGAGGGACGGAGCTTCGAGTGAGTGAGGGGGAGGGAGGGGGGGAGTGATGGGAGGTCAGAGGGACGGAGGTTCGAGTGAGTGAGGGGGGAGTGAGGGGGGGGAGTGATGGGAGGTCAGAGGGACGGAGGTTCGAGTGAGTGAGGGGGGAGTGAGGGGAGGTCAGAGGGACGGAGCTTCGAGTGAGTGAGGGGGGAGTGAGGGGAGGTCAGAGGGACGGAGCTTCGAGTGAGTGAGGGGGGGAGTGAGGGGAGGTCAGAGGGACGGAGCTTCGAGTGAGTGAGGGGGAGTGAGGGGGGGAGTGATGGGAGGTCAGAGGGACAGAGGTTCGAGTGAGTGAGGGAGGGGAGTTGATGGGAGGTCAGAGGGACGGAGCTTCGAGTGAGTGAGGGGGGAGTGAGGGGGGGGAGTGATGGGAGGTCAGAGGGACGGAGCTTCGAGTGAGTGAGGGGGGGAAGTGAGGGGGGGGAGTGATGGGAGGTCAGAGGGACAGAGGTTTGAAGTGAGTGAGGGGGGGAGTGAAATGGACACGGACAATGTCAGTCCGGCAATTCCCAATGAAAAGGTCGAGAGAGGGCAAGAGGGAGAACTGACCCGCCTCCCTCCTCCCTCCTCCCTCCGACCCGCCTCCCTCCTCGCTCCGACCCGCCTCCCTCCTCCCTCCGACCCCGCCTCCCTCCTCCCTCCGACCCGCCTCCCTCCTCCCTCCGACCCGCCTCCCTCCTCCCTCCGACCCGCCTCCCTCCTCCCTCCGACCCGCCTCCCTCCTCCCTCCGACCCGCCTCCCTCCTCCCTCCGACCCGCCTCCCTCCTCCCTCCGACCCGCCTCCTCCTCCCTCCGACCCGCCTCCCTCCTCCCTCCGACCCGCCTCCCTCCTCCCTCCGACCCGCCTCCCTCCTCCCTCCGACCCGCCTCCCTCCCCTCCGACCGCCTCCCTCCTCCCTCCGACCCGCCTCCCTCCTCCCTCCGACCCGCCTCCCTCCTCACTCCGACCCGCCTCCCTCCTCCCTCCGACCCGCCTCCCTCCTCCCTCCGACCCGCCTCCCTCCTCCCTCCGACCCGCCTCCCTCCTCCCTCCGACCCACCTCCCTCCTCCCTCCGACCCGCCTCCCTCCTCCCTCCGACCAGCCTCCCTCTGACTCGCAGCACTCCGCTCTCTCAGGTCACAAAACATAAGAACGTATGAAATAGGAGCAGGAGTAGGCCATCAGGCCCCTCGAGCCTGCTCCGCCATTCAACAAGATCATGGCTGATCTTCGACCTCAACTCCATTTTCCTGCACCATCCCATATCCCTTGATGCCTTTAATATCTAGAAATCTATCGATCTCTGTTTTGAACGTACTCAATGACTGAGCCTCCACAGCCCTCTGGGGTAGAGAATTCCAAAGATTCACCACCCTGTGAGTGAAGAAATTTCTCCTAATCTCAGTCTTAAATGTCCTGCCCCTTATTCTGAGACTGTGACCTCTGGTTCTAGACTCCCCAGCCAGGGGAAACATCCTCCCCCCATCTACCCGTCGAGCCCTGTAAGAATTTTGTATGTTTCTTCTTCTAAACTCTAGAGAATACAGGCCTAGTCCCACACAATCTCTCCTCATACAACAATCCCGTCATCCCAGGAATCAGGCTGGTGAAACTTTGTTGCACTCCCTCTATGGCAAGTATATCCTTTCTTAGGTAAGGAGACAAAATTGTACACAATACTCCAGGTGCAGTCTCACCAAGGCCCTATATAATTGCAGTAAGACATCTTTACTCCTGTACTCAAATCCTCTTGTAATAAAGGCCAACATACCATTTGCTTTCCTAATTGCTTGCTGCACCTCCATGTTAGCTTTCATAGAATCATAGAAGTTACAACATGGAAACAGGCCCTTCGGCCCAACATGTCCATGTCGCCCAGTTTATACCACTAAGCTAGTCCCAATTGCCTGCACTTGGCCCATATCCCTCGATACCCATCTTCCCCATGTAACTGTCCAAATGCTTTTTAAAAGACAAAATTGTACCCGCCTCTACTACTGCCTCTGGCAGCTCGTTCCAGACACTCACCACCCTTTGAGTGAAAAAATTGCCCCTCTGGACCCTTTTGTATCTCTCCCCTCTCACCTTAAATCTATGTCCCCTCGTTATAGACTCCCCTACCTTTGGGAAAAGATTTTGACTATCGACCTTATCTATGCCCCTCATTATTTTATAGACTTCTATAAGATCACCCCTTAACCTCCTACTCTCCAGGGAATAAAGTCCCAGTCTGTCTAACCTCTCCCTGTAAGTCAAACCATCAAGTCCCGGTAGCATCCTAGTAAATCTTTTCTGCACTCTTTCTAGTTTAATAATATCCTTTCTATAATAGGGTGACCAGAACTGTACACAGTACTCCAAGTGTGGCCTCACCAATGCCCTGTACAACTTCAACAAGACATCCCAACTCCTGCATTCAATGTTCTGACCAATGAAACCAAGCATGCTGAATGCCTTCTTCACCACCCTATCCACCTGTGACTCCACTTTCAAGGAGCTATGAATCTGTACTCCCAGATCTCTTTGTTCTATAACTCTCCCCAACAACCTACCATTAACGAGTAGGTCCTGGCCCGATTCGATCTACCAAAATGCATCACCTCACATTTATCTAAATTAAACTCCATCTGCCATTCATCGGCCCACTGGCCCAATTTATCAAGATCCCGTTGCAATCCTAGATAACCTTCTTCACTGTCCACAATGCCACCAATCTTGGTGTCATCTGCAAACTTACTAACCATGCCTCCTAAATTCTCATCCAAATCATTAATATAAATAACAAATAACAGCGGACCCAGCACCGATCCCTGAGGCACACCGCTGGACACAGGCATCCAGTTTGAAAAACAACCCTCGACAACCACCCTCTGTCTTCTGTCGTCAAGCCAATTTTGTATCCAATTGGCTACCTCACCTTGGATCCCATGAGATTTAACCTTATGTAACAACCTACCATGCGGTACCTTGTCAAATGCTTTGCTGAAGTCCATGTAGACCACGTCGACTGCACAGCCCTCATCTATCTTCTTGGTTACCCCTTCAAAAAACTCAATCAAATTCGTGAGACATGATTTTCCTCTCACAAAACCATGCTGACTGTTCCTAATTAGTCCCTGCCTCTCCAAATGCCTGTAGATTCTGTCCCTCAGAATACCCTCTAACAACTTACCCACTACAGATGTCAGGCTCACTGGTCTGTAGTTCCAGGCTTTTCCCTGCCGCCCTTCTTAAACAAAGGCACAACATTTGCTACCCTCCAATCTTCAGGCACCTCACCTGTAGCGGTGGATGATTCAAATATCTCTGCTAGGGGACCCGCAATTTCCTCCCTAACCTCCCATAACGTCCTGGGATACATTTCATCAGGTCCCGGAGATTTATCTACCTTGATGCGCGTTAAGACTTCCAGCACCTCCCTCTCTGTAATATGTACACTCCTCAAGACATCACTATTTATTTCCCCAAGTTCCTAACATCCATGCCTTTCTCAACCGTAAATACCGATGTGAAATATTCATTCAGGATCTCACCCATCTCTTGTGGTTCCGCACATAGATGACCTTGTTGATCCTTAAGAGGCCCTACTCTCTCCCTAGTTACCCTTTTGCCCTTTATGTATTTGTAGAAGCTCTTTGGATTCACCTTTGCCTGATCTGCCAAAGCAATCTCATATCCCCTTTTTGCCCTCCTGATTTCTCTCTTAACTCTACTCCGGCAATCTCTATACTCTTCAAGGGATCCACTTGATCCCAGCTGCCTATGCATGTCATATGCCTCCTTCTTATTTTTGACTAGTGCCTCAATCTCCCGAGTCATCCAAGGTTCCCTACTTCTACCAGCCTTGCCCTTCACTTTATAAGGAATGTGCTTACCCTGAACCCTGGTTAACACACTTTTGAAAGCCTCCCACTTACCAGACGTCCCTTTGCCTGCCAACAGACTCTCCCAATCAACTTCTGAAAGTTCCTGTCTAATACCATCAAAATTGGCCTTTCCCCAATTTAGAATTTTAACTTTTGGCCAGACCTATCCTTCTCCATAGCTATCTTAAAACTAATGGAATTATGATCACTGGTCCCAAAGTGATCCCTCACTAACACTTCTGTCACCTGCCCTTCCTTATTTCCCAAGAGGAGGTCAAGTTTTGCCCCCTCTCTAGCGGGCCATCCACATACTGAATGAGAAATTCCTCCTGAATACACTCAACAAATTTCTCTCCATCCAAGCCCCTAATGCTATGGCTGTCCCAGTCAATGTTGGGAAAGTTAAAGTCCCCTACTATTACCACCCTATTTTTCTTGCAGCTGTCTGTAATCTCCTTACATATTTGCTCCTCAATTTCCCGTTGACTATTTGGGGGTCTGTAGTACAATCCTATCAAAGTGATCTCTCCCTTCTTATTTTTCAGTTCTACCCATATGGACTCAGTGGGCGAACCCTCGGATATATCCCCTCTCACTACTGCCGTGATGTTCTCCCTAATCAAGAACGCAACTCCCCTCCTCTCTTACCTCCTGCTCTATCTTTCCTATAGCATCTGTACCCTGGAACATTGAGCTGCCAGTCCTGCCCCTCCCTTAGCCATGTTTCAGTAATAGCTATAACATCCCAGTCCCATGTACCCATCATGCCCTGAGTTCATCTGCCTTGCCCATCAGACTTCTTGCATTGAAATAAATGCAGTTTAATCTAGACTTCCCTTGGTCTTTGCCCTGCTTTCTCAGACCATCTGTCCGGTCATGTTCTGTACACTCTCA